>NW_004955423.1:21216570-21247399 GCF_000276665.1 Chinchilla lanigera
GGCCTACCTGGCTCTTTGCGCGCTTTTCGGCTGGGAATCGCGGTGGTATGAGTCCGGCCCACTCTCGAACACAGGAGCCCTGCCGCTCCCGGAGAACTGGCTGCCTCTGTTTTTCAATTTTTATTAGTACAAATTTGCAATATATAATGTTTATATTCCTTATATTGTTATAATTTTTCTACTTTATTATTACATATTGTTTATCTCCTACTGTGCCTAATTTATAAATTAAATGATGCCATAAGTATGTATAAGGAACAACATAGTATATATAAGGTTTAGGTGCCAACTGGAAGTCTTGGAACATATCCCCTACAGATTAGGGGGGATGACTACATATATATGTCAAGAGCTATCAGTTTTAAAACTTAAATTTGTATAATTTATTTTATGCTCATTACAACTCAGTAAAACTATAAAAACACAATAAAGGAGTTCTTCTCTTGGATGTTTCAGATCGAATATAAGTATTACAGGGTTTACCTGCTGGTGTCAAGATCTCAGCTTCTGGCTTGTCATTCTCCAATTCTCTCCAAGTAGCTTTCATTTTCTGATTTTGGACAGCTGTTACATTTCTTCCATTATGTCCACATAGTCAGTGGAAAAGAAGTGGAAGACATATCCTTTCTTTTACCATAAACTAGACACTACACATACCACTTCTGCCAACATCTTGATTCTCACTGAATCAAGCCACAACAAATACAAACACAGGAAATTTCACTTTAACCAATCCAGTAAAATAACTATTGATTATGGTCTCATTTCTGGAAAGGTCATAGATCAGAAATATTGTCTGTTTTGGTTTTTATTTTTGTAAGGTGAGAGGAGGTAGGTGTTAAGTTGAAAAAGAAAGGAATGTTCTCCTAGATGCTGAAATCAGACCTCAAAGCTGGATGCATGATAAGAAGATGTGGAAATGGTCTATAATTTTGTAGCATTTTCTAAAGATAGTGTCTCCTAAAGAGCACTCATAGTCACTAAAACTGAGGGCTCTTTGTTTATTTTTTTTAAATAAAAAGAGGAAAACATTAACAGATAGACAACATTTCACAAAACAGCAAAAGAACAGTACAGACAATACAGAGTTACAAACAAAGTGGTAGGAAATTAACAATGCTTGTTGTATTACGTATTGATATCTTCAAAGTGTTTTCTCATGAATACAGATAGAGACATGCAATATTTATCAATCAAGGACTCATTGACAGTTTCTTTCAGCAAAGAAATAGAAGACTTTAGAACAACTATGTTAACTATCCTGTATATACATACATACAAAATTTCTCCTTTCCCTTCTCTTTTTCCACATCCCACTGCCCTTTACCCTTGAGTGTTTTCCCATCACTTCACAATGTCTATCATACCTCCTAGTTTAAATTAACTCTTTCAGGTTTTACACTAGTGAAACAATGAGGTACTTGCACTTGTATGTCTGATTTATTTCACTTATGAGTATGGTCTCTAGTTGTGACCATTTACCTATAAAAGCCAAACTGAGGGCTCTTTGATCCATGGCCAGCTAGCTCCACCAGTATTTCTGTGAATTTACACAATGTGTTCATATCTCAGTGAAATATGGTTAGAATGATTCTTGATGTCACTGAAACTATCTGTGGAATAGCCCTTTCCTCTGATCATGATTGTAAGTATTTAGGACCATGAAAAAACTAAGAACTTTTATTACTCTGGTTCAAAAAGTGGACCAGTTTCTTCCTGCAGAGTCCTAAACAAAGATGAAAGCAACGTGATGAAAGTGAGAAGTAACTATAAACATTTTCATCTTGGTCCTTATTCACTGGGAAATCCAAAACAGATAAAAATTTCACTTTGATTTAGGTTATATTTCCCGTCTGAGGATTTCAGGGCTTCATGAAATCCAACCTAATCCAAACTTCCACCTAAACTGACTAAAAACCATTGTACAGCATCTCTGCGTCACCTCCTCTTTAGTAACCTGTTTCTGCCTTCTTACATCCTTTATCTTCTCTTTATTTTTTTCTTCTTTTACAGAGCTCACATTGTCCCATGTACTTGAATTCAAAGTTTGATGCTTATTTCAAGGGTGGGGAAAACATGTGATTTAATGTTGAGTTTAGCAAACAAGAATGTCAGTATATCTAGGAGGGAGACATTTTGTGAGCAAATATGGCAGAGAATGGCTTTTGAGAAAGGGGCCAGTGAGTCACTAAAATATTAAGTATGAGGCTTTTGTCTCTGCAGTTCTACCAGTGTGATATTTGATTTAGGCTAAGCTGTTTTGTGTCTCAATCTAGATAACAAATTTAATATCCATGACTTCGTGGGTGTGTGTGTGTGTGTGTGTGTGTGTGTGGTATTTGGTGATAGCTAATTGGAGTTCTACTACCAGACTATTGCTCAATGACTTATTTTTCCACCCTGATGCTTGACTTATTTCTTCTGTTTTGTAGACATTGCCTTATGGTGGTGCATCTCTGAACAGATAGAATGGTTGAAATATTTTTTTAATGTGAAATTAGGTCAAACAGATTTTTGATCATTGCATTTCTCTAGGCGAAATTTACACTTTGGATTTTTCAAGTATTCACTTAACGTTGCAGCCAAATGCCTCTGGCCATGGTTCAGCACCCTGGGTGTAACTGGCTGGACCAGGGGCCATGGCACATGAGTTGAGGGTGTCACCTCACCACTGTGACATCGGACAGGCAGCCCTGAGGCTTTAGGCAATACACAAGTGACCTCTGCTTTCCTAAGAAGTGCTTTCCTTTCAGTTTTCAATTCATCAAGATATCAGGAAAGATATTATGGTTTCCCCATGATCATATTAAAATCAGTGGTTATTAACAGAAATAATAGACAAGATTACTGAATGCCTACCAAATGCCAACCAATATAGTAAGTGCTTTGCAAGAATTATCTCAATTGAGCTTCACTAAATCTTTATTAGGTTTGTGCTCTTCTAATCTGCAGTGCACAGATAAACACAGGAGCTTACAGTTGGTAAGTGACAGCAGTTTGAATCAATCATCCTTAATACTTAACTGGTACACTCCATCTCCCAACTATCTGCAACAAGAGAGAATGGAGAAAGCTGATATTCTTTAGAGAGCCTTCTTTAACCTGGGATAGTTTTCTTTTCCTGTGCTTTGATACCTTATATAGCACATGAGGCCTTCAAATGTATTTTAAAGAGCATACAAGGAAAACAACTTTTGTTAAGTAGATATGGATAGGCCTGAATATTTCATTTCACTGGGGAAGTACTGCATCTGCAGACTATCTGATCTCTCCTGTCTTCCTAGCCTTATTTCTTGTCAGCTCTGCACATGATATTGCTGAGTTTTGAGTTTTCACACCTCTGGACCTCCCAGCGTGCATTAGCCGGGAGTGACCTTCACCCACACATACCCACATTGTAATGTTTCATTTGAATCTTCCAGACACAGTGAATTGCTTTTCCTACGTCAGTGCATATGCACTGTGATTACAAAATATTTTTAACATCCCTTTTTGAAGAATAATATGTACTTACATCAAATCAAAATAGTAAAAAGTGCTCTATAGTAGTATAAAATATGTCTTTTTCTCCTGCTTGACGCACTGACCACTCTTAAGGCAGTAACTATAAGCCATGATGATCAGCACACAAAGACTTGTACACACGTAGCCGTTCGGATTTTGCAAGACCAGAAGCCTGTGTGACACAGTGCTCTACATCTAACCTGTATTATCACCATGTTCAGGGAATTCTCTATAACTTTAGTTATGAAAGATTCCCCCTTGCACCCACTACCAACTGCACCCACTGCCATTGAACCTGCCTTCCTCCAACCAGCTACACAGGCTGGTGACTGGCTTTGCTTCTTGAAGCTCTCCCACAGAGCTGAGGGCTTTCCTCAGCACTCTTTCCTGGCCAACCTTGAGCAAAGTTCGCTGTATGAGCAGCCCACTCTCAGCTCAAATGATACACTGAGCCCTCCCACATGGGGAACACACCTGCGCTCTTCATCTTCTGAGAGCTGCTTATGGGAACCTCCGTAAGATCACACGTGTGGCCTGAGGGAGAGTCACTGGCTTAACAAGTGAAGTAATATGTGGACCGGACTGTCTGTTGATGTAATTTAGTTGTATCCCCTGGACATGTTCATGCCTGGTAACAAATGTACCATTCATTGTACAATGGGCTACTGCTGTGCTTACCTATTCTAATAAGTTGGAAGACCTGACATCAGAGAACTCACCACATAAACAGGACAGGCTGGCCACATAAACACTTGCTGTCCCATCCCACTAAATTCAGTGGACACCAAGCTGCTTTATTAATGGTAAATATTTCTTTGAAGGCTTCTGGTGTTCATACCACATCCTGATTGATGGCTGAGCCTGTCAATTTTTATTTTTGGTGTAATGATGACATAGACACCAGTCAACTCCACTATCAGGATTCCCATTAACTGTTGTAATTTTTCTGCTGGGCTTCGAAACAGGAACAATTTGTGTTTTTTTGTACCGGGAACCGAACTCAGGACCTTGAGCTCGCTAGGCAGGTGCTTGTGCCACTAAGCTATATCCCTGGCCCTTCCCAACAACCCTTTAGTTTGCAAGTTGAAAATATTTAATAAACCAACACATACCCTTATATATCCCACCTTATTTCAGTATGTGAGGGTATTTGAGGGTATGTGAGAAATCAGGCCAGCATGCATGAAAATATAAGGGCACAAGAATGTAAGCAGGATGCCAACAACATTGCTACAGTGTCACTAAATTATCCTCTAAGAGGGCATTTTATTTTACATTTCCACTAAAACCACAAATAAGATGTCTTTCTTTCTTCATTCTTGCCATTTTGGAGTACTATAAAATGTTAGTACTTGCTAATCTGACAAGCTTTAAAAATAGTAGTACCCAGGTGTGGTGGTGCATGCCTGAAATCTCAGAATTGGGGAGGCTGAGGCAGGAGAATCATTGCAGGTTCAAGGCAAACCTGGGCTACAAAGTGAGCTCAAAGCCTGCCTGAACTGCAGAGCAAGACCCTGTCTCAAAAAGACAAATAAATAAAACAAAAATAAAAATAGTAGTACATTTTATTTTTACTTTTCTTTTCTACATTTGTGTGTGTATTCATCCATATGCAAGTCTTTCACTATAAAAACAGCTTTTCATTGCTGTGACAAAATACCTCAGAAAATCAATTTACAAAGAGGAAAGATTTATGTGAGCTCTCTGTTTCACAGGTGTCACTGACGTTCATTAAATTAAAAAGTTAGAAAACAAAACACAGCAGAATGACAAACAGACAGACAGACAGACAATCTCAGGATATATCCAGGGACATAGGAGCCAACCAAAATAGCTTCCAATCTCAAAAACAGGAACATAAATTTTGGACAATAAAATAAATAAATATTGGATTATAACACAAAGCACCATGACATCCATGGTTTTTTGCTGCGTTGCCTTTTGGCTGTGTCGTGATGCAACACATCATGGAAGAAAAAAGTTGCTTACTTTGCAGCAACCAGTAAAAATGAGAGAAAGGAGAGCAATGTCCCTATCAAAAGCATCTCCCAATGACCTAACTACCTTCTTGAGGCCTCCCCTCTGAACGTTTCACTCCACCCAGTAATGGCAAAGATGACGGCCAAGGTTTTAACATATGAGCCTTTGGGACCAACTAAGATCCAAATCATAACACCTTACTTACTTAATTATTATTTATATTTTTTATTTATGTTCTTGTCTCCATTGTGTTATTTTAACATATTGGAAAGCAAATTTCCAGGAAATAACCAATTCAAGTAATGATGTTTTTCTCCCTTCCTCCTTGTATTTCTCACTTCCTATTTTTATCTGTCTTTCTACTCTCATCTTTTTTTAATCTTCCAAAATTTTTGTTAGTTCACCCCTGCAGTACATAATGATTTCATTCATCATGGGGAGTTGGTACAAATATATAAACATCTTAATTCTTTTTAGATCCCCTTCGTTTCCTCCCTCCCCTTTCCTTCCCTTAATCCTCTGTTTAATCAACTCCTGCTTACTCCAAGAATGAACAGAAATTGTGCTCTACCTTCTTGAGGGTGGAAGTCTACATACATTTTTACAAATCCTAAAGAGATTTATTTTCCTGACTCGTGGATGTTTATTTCATGCTTTGTGTTTTCATTTATTTTTCAGTAAAATTTACATTTTTAAAATTTATCTTAAAAATAAAAGAAGGAAAACATATTAACAAACAGACATCCATTTACAAAATAGCATAGGAAAATACAAGCAATACCAATTTACAGACAAAGTGGTAGGAAATTAACAATGGTTGTTGTGTTATGTATTGATATCTTCAAATTGGTTTCTCAGGAAAACAAACAGAGACATGCAAGATTGATAAATAAGTAATTATTAACTGTTCCTTTCAATAAAGTGGTAGAAGTCAGTAGTACAACTATGTTAGCTATCCTGGATATAGAAAAACTATATAGTACAGCGTTCTCATATACCCCTACCGAGTTTCTCCCATCAGGGTCGTTTTACCTGAGAATGGTACATGTGTTGCAGTGAGTGAAACACTCACATATCCTTAGTTTTTGTCTCCTGTCCTTTCACATTCCAGGATCCCATTTAAGATATCTCATTGTATCTAGTCACCTCATCTCCTCAGGCTTCTCTCAGTGGTGACGATTTCTCAAACACTCCTTATTTTGAATGATCTTGACAGTACTGATCAGGTGTTTACACAACATCCCTTCTTGTAGAATTATTTTATTCTTTTCACAATTAGACTGGGGTTATGGGTTTTGGGGAGAAGAGATAAAGTGCGTATTTATTACATACTCTCTCTATGATTTACAGCCAGTGATGTTGACCCTGAGATGATGTTGACCTCAGTGATTAAGGTAATGTTTCCTAGGTTTCTCCACTAACTTCTATTTTTTTCCCCTCTCCATTCTGTACTTTTTGAGCGGAGGTCACTATGAACAACCCCAACTTAAGGAAATTGTGCTCTACCTCCTTGAGGGTGGAATGTCTACATACATTTTCAAAAATCCTAAAGAGATTTATTTTCCTGACTTATGGATGTTTATTTGGTGCTTTGTGTTATAATTCAATATTTATTTATTTTATGATCCAAAATTGATGCTTCTGCTTTTGAGATTGGAAGCTATTTTGGATGGCTCCTGTGTCCCTTGATATATCCTGAGATTGTCTGTCTATCTATCTGTTTGTTATTCTGTTGTGTTTTGTACTCTGACTTTTAAATTTCTGGCACTATAAGATTTTTGTAGGTTCTTCTTGTATATCTCCTGATCCAGTCTTAGAGTTGGTGATTTCTCCGCAAAGCTCTGCTTCTTTTTATCAGAGAACAGTATTAGGAGCCAAGATCAGGGCTCTTGTGTGCCTATTATTGCTTGGATTGGACTTAATTTTAAAGCAGATTGCCAAAAATAATACAATATGGTTTCTGTAATAAATTAGCTTGTAGTGTAATTCAGAATACACTGGTTTGTGCTCAGTTATGAGTTTAGTCTGGTAGAAATAATCCCTGGCAGTCAATATTCCTTGAATGATTTTTGCATAAATCCATGTATTGTCTTTTTTGTTATAGTTACTAATTAGGTTGTTGTAATATGTCTGCATGTGTACACAGCAGAAATCTGTTTATAGCCTTATAAGTGCTTATAGAAAGTGGTTGGATATTTGTTAAAATAAGTTCTTTTCTGAGATTTAGCTCTTTTAACTCTTTCCAAACTCAGGAATAAAGATAAAAATACCAGTTTGGACTCTGAGATACCCTGCAGGGTGAAGATTATTCTCCAGAACTAAAATGAAAACAAGAGAAAGCACTACTACCATCTTGTACGAGCAGAGAAACATTCGGTCATTATAGGGATCTTACACTCAATGCCCATAAACGTCCTTGATAAGAAAGCAATGTCTTGTGACTCTAATCTAATCTGACTTGCTAAGCACAGGAAACACTTGGCATTCTTTTAGGGTATTTATTAATGCACAAACACTTAGTCTGATTGTTAATGAGAATGATTGTAGCTCCTAAGAATCTATTGACTTTATAAGAAGCCAGTATTTGTGATGATTGCATTTACTGGTATCTACATTCATAACACAAGAGCCACTTCTCTGTATGACCTCACTTTGAATTGAGAAAATGCAATTTGTGACTGACTTTAAGATCTGCATATACTGTGCTAATGTGCCTCTCTAGTTCCCTTTTTCTCTTTTGGCTTTCCACTGACTTTATAGATGTCAAAGGAGTGGTGGAAATCAAACTAGCATGAACTTGTTCTCCCACTTTAGCATATGTTTAATGCAATCCTTAGAAATGCATTATGAGTTAAATATTATCACTCTGATTTCAAAGTTGAGTAAACAGAGATTTGGAGAAGTTAAGTCATTTGCCGAAGATCACATGTTTTATAATGCACAATTTGTAAAGTTAATTTATGGAATTTATGCCTAATTAACTGGACTGAAAAGCTCATCCTCCCCTACTCCAGCAGGGGTTCTCAAAATAGGCTTCAGGTATAAAAAATTGAGGTGGTTTCAAAAAATAATGATGTTTGAGACCTGCTAGGGATCCTGATTTAAGAATTCTGAAGAAGAATGTAAGCCTCAGCAATGTTTAACAGTTCCCCTGGTAGTGCTAATACGCCATCAAGTCTGAGCTGCACCATTACACCTTTCTCCTCTCACCTGTGCAGTTATAACTAACGTTTTACAGTGCCTTCACAGTTTCCCAAGTTTATATGTGGTTCATTTAATTCTTAAACTAGCCCAGACAGAAATTATTATGCTCATTTGGTAGGAGAGAAAAGTACGACTCAAGGAGTTTGAAAATTTTACCCAGCATTGCAGAATCAGTAGCTGAAACCCAAGATGATTGGAAAAGGGCCTTTTCCTGTTATTATCCTAATTTAGAATCTCCTAATTGTGCCCCTTATGGGTCCTTTCCTCTTCCTCTTGGTCTATTCTACACCAGGCCTGCAAGAAACACTTGGACGTCACTTACAACTATTAAGTCCAAACAGATTGGGAGAAATGGTAGCTGTAGGGACTGATTCACTACTAAGGAAACATAGATTAGCAGTAAAAGCAGAGAGTTGGAGATTACTTTTTAAAAAGTGATTACACTCCTTTGAAGCACAGGTTCCTCAACAATTTATTGTTTTATGATAAGAATAAAATAAGATTATATGAGCAGAGATGATTTGTAAAGTGGAAGATACAATGCCCATGTGAGTCATCATGATTTCACTAGTGAGGATTACTTTTGAAGGTTTGTATTAGTTTTCTAGGGCTGTTGCAACAAATTCCCAAAGCTTTAGTGACTTAAAACTACGCACAATTCTTCTCTCATTCTGAGGAGCAGAACCTGGAAATCGAAGTATCAACTTCCGGTTGATAAGGCTGCGCCTTTTTGAAGGCTGCGCAAGAGCATCCATTCCTTGCCTTTTCCAGCTTCTCATTGGTGTTGGCGTCCTCAGTGTCCCTCAGTTTTCTGCAGCACCTCATTTCAGTCCATGTCTTCTCATCCCTTCGAGAAAGCCTCAAGTCATCTTTTGCCCTTTCATTTTCTTCTACGGACATCTGTCATTGGATTTAGGACCCATCCAGATAATCCACTCCAGAAGATTGTTTTTCATCTCAAAGTCTTAACACATCTGCAAAGACTCTTTTACTCAATAAGATAACACTCATAGTTTCCAAGAACTAGGACATAGACAGATCTTGGAGGTCCAGCATTCAATTCACTACAAGTATCACGAGCATTTCTCCTTCCTTAAATTCACCACTGCACCTCCAATTCACAACTACCACTTGCTGGTAGATTTAAACTCTAAGTCCTTGATAAGATAAATAAAGTCTCTAGTCCTCAAATCAGCCTGCCTCCTTGCCCAGCACACATCTTTTTCCTGTTTCTCAGGTGTTCCCCTACTTCCCTAACCCTGTGCTGTCACTGCTCCATCTCTTTGGCTGTTGCTCCTCTTTCTGGATCTCATCACTCTTTTTCTTCCATGAAGTGTTTACTGATTATTAGGAAAGACAGCTCCTTTTTCTAAGTCTGAAAAATTTTAGGCTTCCTACCTTCCCTCTACCACTCACACAGCTGATCTTTCCTGTTGTAGCAGAGTACTCCTGTCTCTCATTGTCCACACTGTTTTGCTATGCTTTGGGGCACAGAGTGACTCCGACTCATTCACCCTGGTGCTGGTCTCTGCACGGGGCCAAGCACAGGGATCTCAGAAAGCCCTGGAGCCCCGTGGAGAGACAACAGCCCCTTCTTCTGGCTCCTCTAGTCTGCTACTTTTGGAGGCAGCTGAAATAAAGCACCTACCGGAAGCTTACTCTTCTCTCACATCTGCAAGTTCTATTGGCTTCTTTGTCTTATTCTCTTGATTAGGGCATTTCTTTATCATTATTGCTTTTTAAAGGTGGTTCATGGGCCCTTTCTTCCTTTCTCACAGTGCGTTTTATTTTGCAGTGATTAAAGTCTACATACTCTAAGACTTTGTTCAGTGGAAGTATTTTTTCCTGATGAAAAGTCTGTAGTTTATTGGCATAACTCCTATATAAGATTCTTTACATAATCCTTGGAGGGGCAGGACACAATACTAGGGACTGAATGGAGTATCTTGGCACTGGTCTATATTCCCAGTGGGTTTTACATTTTTTTTTTTTTTTTTTCTTCTGGTGCCAGGAATTGAACTCACGACCTTGAGCTTACCAGGCAGGCATTGTGCCGCTGAGCTAAATCCCCAACCCCTACATTTTATTTTGAGACATAATTTCACTAAGTCAGTAAATTACCCAGGCCAGCCTCAGACTTGGAATCTTTCTGCTTCATCCTCTAAGAGTTCTGGGATTACAGGTGTGTGCCTTCACATTTGACTCCAGCTTCTTCCTTTAAGTAATACTTTGGGTAAAGTAGTAGAAGTCCACAAAGGCTATCCAACTGTCTGTCCTCTCCTCAGATCTCTGATCTGTGCTTTCAAATATGTTGCGCCCCTTTGAAGCTCAATATTCTTTCCCCCATGCCTGTTGTAGTGAAATCTCAGATTCACAATTTTAAAATTAGATGTGGGATTCAGGGAACAGAAAATTGAATGTTGATCCCTTCCGTGAGTTCTGTACATGGTGGGTACATATTCGCCTTCATGACTCCATTCAGGACTCCATCTCCCTTTTGAAGGGGTTGGTTTTCTCAGAATCTTGTAGATCAAATAGCTATGTGCACATAATTCTGTGCCTGCAAATTCTCTGAAGGAGCTCGCTCTTGCAGTCTCTATGATCATGTGCTCGCGTGTTATCTGGCACGTACACACACAGGTATTCACAAAGTCTGATAAGTCATCAAGTGCAAATATCTATCTTGGGAGCTGACACAGCACCAGGGACAATGATACTTCTGATTTCTCTTTGCTACTATCATACCTATTCAATTGTCTCATGATATGTTCATATAAATAAACTCATTTTCTCAACAAAACATCTAGAGAAGCTAAAAAAAAACCCTGTGTTGAAAGTAACACATTTTACAACCCTTGGATAGCAGGGCCTCCCTCCGGACAGCAGCACTACTGACGACTCCATGCTTCCAGGGCTACTCAGTTTGTGGCCATCTGAGTAATAAGACCCAAAGGTTGCCACACGCTAAAAACAATCTCCTCCAAAAATCAACACCCACCAATGTTTCAAGCAACAACCCCAGCATTTAAATCTCTTAGGATGAGATCTTGGGGGATTGTCCAGGAGACTAAGTGCCCTTTTTTTACATTGTAAACCTTTCCCTGGGGGATTAAAAATCAGTCTTACTGCACTCTGCCCTGTTTCTCCCAGGAGGAGCCCATCGGTACCTCACTATAATTCTTGGCACAAGCCCTTTCGCTATGTCTGAGCTACCTGATTCCTCCTAATGGGCCTAAAATATATTTGCAATAAACAGTCATGCAACAAAACAGTCAAATCCAGATCCTCACTGCTGTGTTGCTGGGCTTAGAGAAGTTTTCCACCATAAATCGGCTCACACTTTATGATCGCCTCCCAGTCTGTATTTGATCTTGTAGAACTCTAGGTTCTGGGAAGTGATCACTAGAGAAAGCTGCACTTGCCCTTTCACTCTCCCTCTGCTGCCATCCAAATGAAGCTGAGCTGAAAACCATCCCTAAATTAATACATGCACCCCGTTGTACACATTACACTTGGTATCTCACTCAGACAGGAGAGAGAAGGTCTTAACACATTATGTTCGCGGCCTCTTTCATTGCAGTTCATCACACATACAATTAGGACATTAAATCATCAACAAAGAAGACATAAAAGCATATTCAAGTAGCCCCTAGGGGTCACTCTGTATTTCCCATCACGCTGAATCATCGTTGGCTCCAGCACCGTAAAAGAAGCTAAAGCTCAGAGTGGGAATACGAGGGAAGCGACCTTGAAGGTCCAGCTGTGGCGTGCCCCAGGAAGCAACAGCAGCTTGGCCACCGACAGAGAGGGAAATACGGGCTGTGATCGGGGCTTGAGCATGGCAGTGACTCAGCAAGGAAATCAGGACAGGGGCTTGTAAGATAACTTAACTGAATTTGAAATAGGCTGTGTGTCTACAGAAACATGCTAAAGAAATAAGGGAGAGAGTGGTACATTGAAGCTATTTTTGCAATCCAAGGTCACCCCCACGGGAGGTGAGCAGGGAGATGTCCTCAAGTACTTACTGCTCAAAGCTCATTTCTGAAATACTCAAAAGTTCCCACCGTTACAGTCATAGCGTCTAGAATTTAGGGAAGTCTTGAAGGTCTAACACTGAGTACCTGACAGACATGATACAGTTACACCCCTGTTGATGCCACAGGCCAGTTGCAAAGTTGGTGTCAACTTCATCTATTTCTGTCCTAAGTCATTTTTGAACATTGTCACCTCCTCACTGGATTTTTTGTTTGCATCCCTTGGTTCTAACCCTGACCATTTCTCGTGAGGGTGACTATGGTGACATCACAAACTGCTTTCTGTTTCCATTCCTGTACTCTGCAGCTTGTTCTTCACACCACCACTGATGCAAAATCTAGATGCAGCCTCTGAGTTCTCTGCCTGAAACTTGAGGAGCTCCACAGGGCCCGAAGGTGAGATGCAGGCAGAAAGAAGCACGACAGTCATGTCCAGCATGGCCGGGGATTCGTCCTCATGCCTTCCAACCCCTTGCACCTCCTTGAAATTGCTTCAAATTACAGCAGTGCTCCATGCTTCTGTGTCTTCTCCCAGGCAACTTCCCTGCAGCCTGGGACACTCATCTCTTCTTACAAAGTTGATCAATTTCTTGTCACCCTCTGAGCTGTAGCGTGTGTGTCACATCCTCCAAACAGCCTTCCCCTACACCCAGACTGAGTGTTTTTTACTGTGTAGTATCACACATCTGACCTCCTCTAACACCATCACCTCACTGCATTGCAGCTGTGTCTCTAATTGTCTCTACCCTCGCTTGACAGTAAACAATGGGAAGTCAACACTTCCCAGCTCCTGGTAGCACAGTACCGGGTGCAGAATAGGTATTCAAACATTTCTTGAATGCTTCCATGAGATATTCCGGGCCAGACTTTCCTTGGTACTTTCCTGTATTCCATCTCTTTTCATCCTTCCAGCAACAAACCCATCTCCTTTCTTTTACATAAGAAGAGTCCAGTTCTTGAAGCATCCTTACATCATCAGGCTGAGGCACCAGGTGCGTCAAGGAAAGAGAACGTGCTGAGAAGGGAAGTAGATGTCTCACGTGACTAAGCTGCTCAACAAGACTCCAGGGTGCATTTCCCAGAGCCAGCGACCCTGGGATACCCGGAAGACACTCGACGAGCACTAGTGGGGTGGAAAATGCTTATAGACAGCATGTTCCTGCTGTCCCCTCCCTTTTGTTGTCAGTGAGGACATAGATGTTCAAGTGGATTCGGTGACGTACAGATGGGGTACAGGTCTTTAACAGCAACGTGAGGGTGAAGAGTGAGGAGGTACAGCTTTTCCTTTGAAAAGCTGATGATCATTCTGGGAGACAAAAATCAAACACAGTGTATGTTGGTATCAATAACAGCCATACCATAACAGCTTCCTGGAGTTCATAGAATACTATAAATATTAGCCAATATACTAGGATGATAATCCATTTCAGTACTAACCAGTTTCAATAAGTGTAAAGCAAATGAAGCAATACGGCACAATCAAAGACCTAGCTGGTGACAGCTTGACTGAGTCGAGGAGGAAACCAGGAAGTCTAGAAGTCATCTTAGAGCGAGTCAGGTCTGTGTGAGGTAAAGGACTGGAGGTGAGGAGGGTGGGCACGAGCCACTGTTTGGGAAGCATTTCTGTTGCTATGGCAAATGCCAGCCTGCGTGGTTGCATGGGGCAGGAAGCTCCACTCGGTGGGACAAGTGGAGCTGTACCATCCACACAGCACTGAGGCCAAGCAGCTGCATCCATCAGCTGGGAGACTAAGGACACATTCAATTATGTGAGCCCAAGGGTTACCCATGAAAAGAGGGTAAAAGTTCTTAACACACAATGCTTACTATAATTATAATAATTTCATGCGAGTCTCATACTCAGCAGGGATTGGGGACATCAGGCCTCCTTTTTTCTTTAGTACTCATTCAGTAAATTCACACATGAATAAAGGAGTAGATGAATTCTTCAAACCTGGGAACTCTCCAAACCCACTTGAATGGAATCGTGACACTCACCAGGGCTTTCAATTGTGCTCTGATGGAGGGGACCTCGCTGGCCCTGTCCTTCTCTTATGTAGCTGGATGGGGTGGGGAGAGGAAAGGGGACTAAGTTCCTAGGACAGATGAATGAGGAAGTTGATGAAAGAAATAGAGAAAGAAAGAGGCCTTGGGGACCCATCTTTCAGCTTCTGAAAACACTGTCTCTGACACCAGCTTCATGGGGCAAGGAGCCTCTGACCCTTATATTCTTACTAGTAGCCAGAGATTTTCTCCTGTTCAAGCTACAGGGAAAGAAATCCAGCAACTTGGGTAGAGTTCCAAGTCCTCCAATGAGTTCCCTCCTCAGTATTGGCTCTGAGACACTAACTGGTGCTCCTAGTTATGCTTTATCTTGAGCAGAAACAGGAAAGCTCCAACCCTGAAGGAACCCCACGACTGAACAGAAAATTTGGAACAGAGGTTCCAAGGTGTAAAACATCATAAAAGCTCAAGAGTTGGATGGAACCTCATGATCATTCATTCCAAGGGCCCCTAGACTTTGAGATTTCAAAAACTAATACAGCTTGTAAAAGCAAAACAAAGCAAAATTAGAGATGTGACAAAGGCCAGTTCTATTAGCTTTCTAGAGTTACTATACAGATCACCATAAACTGGTAGACTTGCCAACAAAAATCAATGTCTCCGAGTCCTGGAGACCAGAAGTCCAGGACGCACGTGTCAGCATGGCTGGTGCCTGCCCAGGACTCTGAGAATGTGTCCATTCCTGTCCTACAGTATTTCCCTGAAAATAAGATCCATGCTGAATACAAGTTCTTAAAATCATGCTATAACTTTTTTTCTGGGTCAGACTTATTTTCAGGGAAATGGGGTAGCTTCTGCCACTTTGCTGGTATTGTTGGGCATTCTCCCAGTGTCGTATCATCTTTCCCTTTGTACACATCTGTCTCTGTGTCCAAATTGCCCTTGTTTTTATAAGGACACTGGTCTTGGATTACGGCCCAACCTCATGACCTCATCTCAAGTCCAACAACTGCAAAGGCTGTTTCTCCAAATAAGGTCACATTCACAGGTACTGGGATTAGTACTTTAACATCTTCTGAGGACATATCGTTTAACCCATCACAGCAGCCAAGTCATAATTTAGCTAAATGACGTAGTAAGAAAAAAAATTTGCATTTTACTACCTTCGTAATTTCAAAAGCAAGATATTTTAACTCCAGAAATTTAAGGAATGTTACCGTTTCCCTGTAAGGGGCCATCTTCCTAGTCTTCCTCTAGTTGTCGGGGACAGCGGCACAGACAGACCAAGGCCTGCAGGAGGGTCCCCTTGGTCTAGCACAACTGCTGGTGCACTGCTGAACCCTCCCCTGCAGCCTCCTCCACCTGAGGGTTGCAGCTGGAGCTCTTGGGTGTGGCAGCAGGTACAAAGAAAACAAGCATTTTCTCTGTCCATTTGACTTCATGTTTCTGTGTATGAAATTATGTTAGACCTGGTTCTTTTTCTGTCATCTGCCCGCCCCCATAAACATGCTGTGGGCTGTTTCTGTGAAATAAACTCCTGTTTCTGTGAAATCTTGGTCAGGAACTGAAGCAAATATTGTGACCCATCTTAGAAGTCTTGGACTCTAAATCTCATTTCTGCATCTATCTTCTTGGTTTACAAAGTGATGCCGATTTAACCAACATTCACATTGGATTTCCAGTGATTAGTTTTGCAGTTGGGTGGAATGAGGAATAACCAGTATTCATACACAATGACTGACCATGAGAAAACACATGGTCTGGGACCACTTTTCCCTAATCCAGATTGGAGACAAGATTCCTGGAGAAGATGGTACCTAAAGAATACTAAGCACACTGCCCTGGGTTTGTTCAGTAGTTGTGCCTGACCAGGCCCTGACTTTGCCTTGTGAATTTCCAGAGAGACTGGTACGCAAAGAGGGTGCCCTGTCACCTGTCAGATAGATTTCACAGAAGATGAAAAAGATGAGTAAAAATTGTGGCTTATGTATCATTTGTTCATTTCTTTTATTTGTTATTTCTTTTATAAAATTACGCTACTGGTGCTGGGGGTAGAATCCAGTGGGAAGGTGTCAAGAGTGAGAAAAAATCAGGATAAGGAAGTCACACTATAGTGAAAAGATGGGATTTTAGTCTCTGGTGGATTTGGGAGTGGGACTGAGGAGGACTTTCAAGAAACAGTAGAGCAACTCGTTCAAGAACTCTCCTGTCTCTCAGGAGCTAATCCTATTCCTGTTCCCTATTCCTCTTCCCCACTCCTTTCCTCCAATACATTTTCCTCCTCTTAAAAAAACAGACACAACAGTAAACTAACTATGCTTTTGCTTAAAAGTGAAGATTCATCTAAATTCTATAGGAACTCATTCATCAGGGCATTTCTTTTAAAATATTGTCACTTCCTTCTTTGAACTCAGCAATTACGTAACATATTTTGGAGGGAAAACATGAATTTGCATTAAAAACCAGTAAAAAATAACTAGACAGCCTTCACATGAGACACTCAGAGTGCTGTGAAATGTGTCAGGCTGCTCAAGGTCGTATGGGAAGCCAGGAACTGAAGTCATTTTCTGGCACTTGTGAGCTCAAAATGCCATTTGGTACTTAGCAGAGTTATGTGGATGATTACCACAAAACCACATGATAAAATTAAACTCATCAGGCCCCTCAAAACCTTGTTTTCCTTTCTGACCAAAAAGCAAAATGTGCTTCTTGGAATTTATCATTTAATTTTTGAATAAGAAGCAAGAGGTACATCAATTTTGATGTTACACATTAATTAAAAATTTTAATTGTGTGACTAAAATTGTTGCACTTAAGAAAATGTTAAATGGGATTTGGAGGATGTAGAAGACACAACTGAAATTTCAAGGAAGCTATCCAAACTTTTCTGTTGCTTTTATTCCTAGAAGTAAATATACCTTGACTGGAACATCGGGAGAATTTCATCTTGGCAGTCGTTTTCAAAGGAAATTTTTTCCTGACTTATTTTAACATTCTGTATAATAAAGTGTTACCCATTCACAGGAAAGCCTGATTAGTCAGGGCAGTGTTCTTAGTCATGTGAAAGGCACTCTACATTACTCGATGAACATCAGAAGATGGATCCTAATTAAAATAATGCTTTCTCTGTGGTCCTGTCACATAGCAGATTAGACTGATTTTGGGGAAGTCTTTATGAGGGAAACCTCATCAGAAATTATGAGAAAATGTGTACAGACCAGAGCAACAAAGACACTTTACTACCACTCTGAGCCCTGTAGCCCTTAGTGGATATGTGTTTTCCCTACCAAGGTTGTAAACTGAAACACAAAATGCTGTGGACCCGTGGGAGAGAACCATAACCTTCTCTAGAATGAACCCAGGGACTACCACTGATGTAGCTACCCACTGAGCATAGACCAAGGCCTTAGCTTTCCTAGGAATTCAGTTTTGGCAGTATAAGGCACCTGGCACCTAATAGGTAAATCTATCAGCTCCTACACCAAATCACACAAGCGCAGGGGACCTCTTGAGGGGGGTGTGGGACATTTAGGGTGTGGAGCTGGTAAACTAGATCTGATTTGAGAGATTGGTTCTGTCTTGTTCAGATCTAGTTTGTACTCAATAACAATAGAATATCTTTAAAGAAAAAGTCAGACACTGTTTCTGCTTGCTGGGAGCCAATCCCCGAAATGCAAGAGCACACACATAAAATAATATTTCATGAATATTATCTTGTGAAAAGATACAAAGCTAAACTAAGAAATTGTCCTCCTCCTGAAAAGGCAACAGTTTATAGAGGATGAAGAGGAGTGTAAGGATATGTTGATCTCTGGGAAGCTCGTGTAACTTACGTTACACGAGATGAACACTGTGGATTCATTTTCATCCTTAACAATTTTTCTCAGTAGACATCTCATTTCTCATTGACCGTACCTGGGCACCAGGTGTGTGACACAGATGTCAGCTAATGACCACCACCCTTCACTGACCCTTTCTCCCTCTGCCCCAGATGCTGAGCCAGGAACCTCAGAAACACTGTTTTATTTAAACCTCAGGGCAAACTTGTAAGGCAGGGTTAGCATTATCATTTTACAGGTGAGAAAACGCAGGCATAGGGAAGTCAAGCACCACAACTCAAAGAAACAACTAAAGTAATAGAATTGGGGTTGAAATGCAGGTCTGGCTTCCTCTAAAGTCTTTTTTCCTTTGAAACTCCATCTTACTATCCCACTTCCCTGTATTTCATATTGAAGATCACACAGGTTTTTTTTTATAAATGGTTATAAAGAAATAAATTGCTGGCCTGGGAATCCTTCTCTACTGTGGACTTATCCTTGTTAGCTGAGTGTGCGTTCATAGAAAACGCTATGTTCTTTGTGGCAGTTCAATTCTAAGTGCCATCTCAGGGTCTTTTCCTGGGACTCATGGCACAAGTCTCTTACGTGGTTTCCCAAGTCTCTCAAAGCATTTGCTAAACATTTGTTAAGGCCTCTTAAGATTTCCTTCGAGATGATCTTATGTTGCCGTGATTTTGTAAGCACTCCTTCCTTGGGCTATGAGTAAGTTTGGAAGAAGGTCCATGCTATTTTTATGACTGTTGTTAGGGGGAAAGAATGCTATGTACGTCTGTGAGCTCTAAAACAAGCAAGCTGTATCAAGGACACAGTTTCAGGCCTGGAAGGCAACTTATCTAAAATCACAAGGGAATTTATTGTGGCACTTTAATTTATTAGAATTCATTTAATAGAATTTATTACCCATTCCCATACCCTTGTGTTGTGGCGGACCTCACTGAATATCCCTATATTTAAGAGTAAGAGAGAACTTTTTCTTTTTTGTCTTGATCTTAAAATTCACTTTTGCCTATTAGGAAGAGCTAGGAATGAGACAGAGGACCGTGCTGGGAGCGCCAAGCCTTGAAAATGAACTGCAGTATTTCTCAGTGCTTTCTTGATTTCTAACTAGAGGTCTGCAGGCGGCATTTGAAGTTTGTGAATGCACTTATGTGAAAAGAAAATTCAGGATCTATCCCAAAACCGAGCAGAAATAATTGCAGTGTCCCTTCAATGTTCCTTTAAGCACCCACTATCTGAGTGCCTGTGTGACAGACACGTGACAGTCTCTCCCTGCCAGAGGTCCATGGTACAGCGCTAGACACAAAGCATGGCTGGTTACCATGGAACAAAGTAAATTTTATTGACAGTGAAACTGCGAATCACGTTTGAAGTCCACAGGCGTGCCTCTTAGGACAGCCAGGCTGGGAGTCATTCAGGAAAGCCCAGCTCAGAGAAGGTAAAGGAAGTGTTGGCAAGATGGTTAGAGGTCAGTGAGGCAGAGAAGCAAGACCCACAGAGGCTGGCATCAAATCAGTGTGAGGGGAATAGGAGGGCTTGTTATGTCCAAGGGACTGAAGAAGCAGAGCAAGACACTGTCTTGTGTAGGTGAAACTGGATGCCGCAGCAATTGGAACTCTACAAGATGAACAGGAAGACCAGAGCCTGCTCTTGGAGGGCTTTCTTTGCAAGACTAAGGTGTTTGGGCTTTGTTCTAAGGAGATTGATGGAAGTGCTTTTTAGTGGGAATATGATCCAAACCAACTCTCGGAGAAAGAGAGATCAACGAGGCTGTGTAAGAGAAAAATAAGGCAGAGTAAGAAGAGACAGAGTCTGCAGGATGCATACTGAAGTGCTAAAACTGATAAGAATTGAGAGGAAAAAGGAAAATGTTAGATGGCCCTCACAGCTGAGTGGATGGAGGTGCTATTTACCAAGACAGCATGCACAGAGACCTAGAAAGGGTAGTACTCGAAGTAAAGGTCGGCTTCCATGAATGGATCGGTATTTTGTGTCACAGTTTTGTGGCTACCTCTCTGATCATCTCCACTAGTTTGCTGAGCGGAGCAGACTGATTTAGGGAGTTATCTCAAATCTCAAACCTACCACTCACTGGCTTTCTTATCTTAAGATCACTTGATCTCTACAAGCCTCAGTGTTCTCATTGGCTGCACGATGATAAGAGCACTCCTGTCACTGGATTGTCACAGCAAGGCAGAAAAGAGAAAAAGGTGTTTAGGATCTTGACACAAAGTGAAGATGGCAGTTATTTGGGCGATTAGCATCGGTTGAGTCATCAGAATGGAGGCTCCTTACCTTCTGCAGCTCTGTGCCCCTGTCAGAGACTCTCGGGAAGTCATTGTTTTGTTGGATTGAGCTGAGGTGAAATGGTACGACATGGAAACACCTAATGAAGTTTCTGAAAGAGAGGGAGAATTTATGTATGATGATTGCACAACCTCAGCTAAGGAAGTCACCTGAAAAAGGACAAGAATAGCATCTGGAGATGAAGAACAGGAAATGACAAATGACACAAAGGAAAGGAGGAGGTGACTTCTCACAGCCAAGAAGTTATTAAACTAACCCAAGGGGAGGAACTTAAGAAGGGATCCCTGCAAACAAGGGGCTTTTAAGAGGAGGTGAGTATGCTGACCATTTTCCTTCTTAGCTCAAGATTTTATCAATATGTCAAAGCAGAAGGTCCCAACACATCATCACCATCAAAAGAAAACTGCAGGGTGGTCTCTTGGAGGCTCTGGGTCTCCCTGTGATGCCCAAAAGCCATGTCCCAGGTCCCTTCTCAGACCTTGAATTGCATCCTGTGACACAACCGTGCCAGTTCCTTCTGCTCCTCGGGCTCCTCAGGGCTGTTGCCTGATCCCCGGAAATCAGCCTGGGAGAGCTCCAGGGTGCTCCTGGCCGCAGTGCTCAGAGCTGTTCTGCTGATTTGCAAACAGTCAACACCCACAGCTCCGCAGACTCTGATTAACACTAAAACAAAAAATAGCAACAGCGGGGTTGCTTCATGGCTTTCCAGTCAGGATTAAATTAAGAAGGTGCTTTTCCCACCCTTGTTCTGAGTTGCTCAGAGAGTTCTAAATAGAGTCTCATATCCAAACATAATGGAAGAAAGAAAATATTTCTCTGCGTTCTCTTCTTGTTTATATGCTGGTCTATAGTTTGTGTTTTAGTATGAGTTTTGGAACATTATGAAATAGTGTAACCACCCTGCTGGGAGATGACAGCTCATATAAATCAGCCAGCCCATATGTGAAACAGAGTTTTAAACTCTGTGTTATATCCTTTCCCGTACCACAGAAAAGATACCAAGATTTTGGACACTTAAATAGCACAGTTATATAGGGACTTCATTAGAAAGTATAGGTAAGAGTAATAAACAAAGTCTTCATCTTAGAATCTATAATTGTGAGTATAAGGCCCTGCATTCAGTTCCTCAGCACCTTAAAAGAGCCTGCTGTGGTGACAAACACCTGCAATCCCAGCATTCTGGGAGGCTGAGGCAGAAGGATCACAGCTTTGAGCCTAGTCTGGGCAACTTCCTGAAAGTTGCCCCCTAGTGCCCACTGGAAATTTACAGACTCACTTTCCAGGACTCCTCACTACCTATCCCAAATTATTTTATAATCTCATCTTCAAGCCCTACAATCTTGCCTCCTCTCTCTTCTAGTTTTCCAGTGTAAAAGCTTTGCCTAACGGTAAGAAGGACATAAGATTTTGACTTGAGTTAGACAAACCTAGGTCCAAGGGCCAGCTCTACCACCCAGAACCATGGCAGAATCATTCATTCATTTATGAATTTTATAATATTTACTAAGTACCCATTGTGTGTCAGGCTCTGTGCTGAGATCAGAGATAGAATAAAGATCAGTTCAAAGCTTCTGTCCTCGTGAGGCTTTTCTTTGAGTTGGTGGGGGTGGGGAAGAGAGTGTCTAAGCATTGAGGTGAAAAACAGCAGGCTGAGTACCCAGGTCAGGTGGGTGGGAGTGGAGAGGACAGAGTTGTGGTTGTGACAGGTCCTTCAGAAAAGGATTTTCCGAGAAGATAACTTCCACAGAGGCCACGTGAGCAGGGAAGTGGGCCTTGCGGCCAGCGGGGAGACAGCGTCCCGGGCCAAGGGCTGGCGGAGGACCAAGCTGCTGCGTCTGAAAAGTAGCGGTGGATGGAAGTGAAGTGTGGGGACTGGGGTGGGCCTGAGGGAACCGGGCTTGAAAGCTGTGCTACAAACCTCGGGTTCCAGTGCAAACAAGCTGGGAAGCTGCTGGAAAGTTCGAGAAGAGCAGTGACATAAATCCAGGCTTTTAAAAGATCGCGTATTACCCGGAGGGAAATGCCAGGAGCCCAGGGCCTGCAAACAAAGGCTGCTACAAAGTTTGCAGGAGAGGTGGGAACAGCTGCAAGGAGCGTGGTGGAAGGGGAGATGCCGAGGTGTGTCTCGTGCTCGGGAATGACCGTCCCTGGTCACTGTAACCCGGCCTTAGCTCAGGCTGCTGTAACAGGCACTGCGGACTGAGTGACTTACACAACAGACTTTCCCTTCTTGGTTGTAGGGGCCGCAAGTCCAGGATCAGGGTGACTGGGGAAAGTTCTTCCGGTCTGCAGCCAGCTTCTTCTCCATGTAGGCTTGTGCGGCAGAGAGAGAGCAAAGCAGGGAAGAAAGGGGCCCCCTGTCCCTTCCTACAAGGACAAAAGGCCTTCGTGAGGCTCCCAAAGCCTCCTCCAAATATCACACCTGAGGCCAGTACGGTTTCAGCACATGATTTGCGGGGGACACTAATGTGCACCCTAACAGTTCCTGTCACGTGATGCTGAGGTGAAGCTCGCGGAAGGTTGATAAGCGCGATGTGCCAAGGGCAGCTCTTGGCAGGGAGGACGTGGCCTGCAAGCAGTGTTATCTTTACAGTCAGCTTCAGCAAACACACTGGCCGCCTGCTTCCTCAGTCACCCCACCCAGGTCTCAGGGCAGGGCACCCTCCTCTGCACGGCTCTTGGTCCTGGTCGAGCATAACACTGTGACAACAGTTAGTATAATGTAGACCCTCGTGGTTCCTCCTGTCTTTGTTTCCTCAGCCGGAAGTGCGCTTAACAAAGCTGATTGTTCTTATTATTGGGCTCTCGGAGCCCAACACAGTTTCTGACACTTTGGAGTTTCTAAATCCATGTCTGTTGAATGAATGAGTGAACTTGGACCGTACTTGTTCTGTAAAGTTTATCCAATGCACCCTCATCTTTACTTCTACTTGTCATAAGAACCAGTTACATCACCTCAATATACCACATGATCCAGGTCCACAATTTCTTAATTTATAGCATCTATATCTTACTTTTAACTAGATCATAAAGTTTTATGGAACAGGAATTATGCATTTTATTCTTCGTATCTTCCCTAAAAAAATATAATCATTCTGGATGTGGTGGCACATGCCTGTAATCCCAGCACTTGGGAGGCTGAGGCAGGGGGATTGCTGCAAGTTGGAGTCTAACTTGGGCTACAAAGTGAGTTCAAGGCCAGCCTGAGATGCACAGTGAAAACCTTTATCAAAAAAGACAAAATAAATTATAATCATATCTCAGTTCATTATAATGCTATTGTTAAGAAAACCTTAATGAATAAATGCACAATGGTTTTAAAATCATTTGATAGGATATTATAGATTTTGGGCAATGATGTTAAACATAAATCCACTTTAGCACTCTAGATTTTAATAAAACCTTCGCTTTCCTCTGGTCACTAAAGAAGGTAAAAAGAAATTAATTTTTTAGAATCAGACAGATTTGGGCTGTAGTGTTTTGGGGAAGATCTTGGAGTGATGAAAGGTATTTGATATCCTATGGGATCTCATTCTAATAACTGGAAGAGTTGTGGCCCAAATAAAGTTGTGGCCCAAGTTCCCACCCGTAAGAACATAAGCTTGGTGGAGTTCGGACAGGTAGAAAGGCATTGAAAGACCTCAGCAGGGAGGCGACGTCAGATCCTCTAAGAGGAACATCAGCTCTGGCAGAGTTTCGATCTCTGCAGGACCAAGGCATTAGGTGCATGTAAGCTGAATTTAAACAAGTGCATGAGGAAGCCATCCCCACTGGAGAGTGTGCACTTTTTTATTGATTTCTAAGAATCACAACAAATTTAGCAATGTAAAGCACCACATTTTTAAGGCCTCCCCATTGCCTCAGGGCAGTCTGTGGATAGGTAGGTCAGTGCTTTGCTCAGGGGGTCTCTAGGCTGACGTCAAGGGTGTAGTCAGGGCCGGGGCCCCACCTGAGGCCTGGGTTCATCTCCAGGGTCTGAAGGAGAGCAACAGTGCTGTTGCCACTCGTGTCTTCCCAGGCCTTCCTGATTAGGTCGGGCCAAGCCAGGGACATTTTCCTTTGGATTAGCTTGAAATCAGTTGATGAAGAGGCTTCATATATCTGGGAAATTCTTTTTGCAATATAACCTAACAGTATAGGAGTGACAGTCTATTGTATTTCCAAATTCCACCCTCACCCAAGGGGAGACATCATGCAGATCTCTTATACCCTTACAGCACCTACAGGTGTTACCTTAGGATTCTAACTCAGAAGGCATTGACTTAGATATGTAAGTACCACCATGTTCCAATGGCAGTGCTGATCAGGGCCCCAAAATTACTCTGGAAAGTGAAATTATTGGGGATGATATAATTGCTCCCGTTTTTTATAATGATGCCCAAATTTGGTATTCAGTATTGAGAATGAGGAATTGGTCCTTATTTAAAATTTTCATTATTTAAAATATTTGAGAAAATATAGCTGTTATTAGAATAACAGGCCAACCTTGCAATTCCAAGTTAGAATCTGTAATTGAGTCATTGCTTTAGACTTGTAATTTCAGATTACAATCTCATTTAAAGCATTTACGGAAACCTAACTTTCATCATACCTATAAACTTAATTTATCAGATTTGTAGGAATGACAAGTTCTTGTAAAGTTTGCTGAGCTACAAGACTGATGTACTTAACAAGGCAATAAAAATATATTGCATGAATAAATGTGTTTAAACATTAAGGAATTTAATGAAGTTGGAATTTAATTAAGTTGAAGGAATTACTCCTTCAAAGTAATTAAAAATTTGCTAATTTATGGGTGGATTAATAAGATTTACAAACTAATACACAAAATTAAGAACCAAAGTTTAATGGCTTAAACACTAATTTTGCACCCAAATAACCTGCAAGAGTTTTTCTAGGAATAAAATTTGCCCTGAAAAACATAAAGATAATCACATTTAACAGGCTTCAGCTCTGCTGTCTTGTACACCCTTTTTCAGGTCACTTAGCTGCTCCCAGCCTGTTTCTTCATATGTGAGATGAGGTCACCATGGGACTTTTAGGATTGCTGTAAGAATGAAATGAGTGTTTTGTAGTAAAGGCTCAGCCCGTGTGTGGATTTTGTCCAGAAAAGGGGCAGAGAGTGTTTCTGGTCCATCCATGACACATTTCCACTAAAGTTCCATCCTCTATACATCCTCTGGGTGCTAATCAGTCTGTTACCTCCGTACACAAACCATAGTGAGAGAATTAATTTTACTGCCAAAGGCCCCACAGTGACATCAAAGCCTGGGAGCAGGGAGTGAGCACACCCTACCGGTGTCCCCAGAAACAGGCAGTGGCACCTGGGTGTCCCATCTCAGTCCTTCACCTCTGAGATTTAGAGGGCAGAAAGTCAGCTTCCAGCTCCAAGAACTTTATGCAACCATGTTTCTGTGCCAACGTCTTGCGCCAGCAAAAAGGAGCCAAAAAAACACAAACCTGGACTGCGGCTTAGAACACCAGGGGAAGGCGCATGCTGAGCATTCCCTTGGGGGTAAGAGCGGCCTGGTGCAAGGTCACTGTGTTTGTGTCTGAGTGACCAGAGGAATGCAGTCCTGTCTGGGTTGAGAGGACGGCAGAGCCATCGCTCGGTGGCCTGACTCTGGGTGTATTGGTCTGCGGACAGATTTAGCCACTCTACCCAAATTCCTCCATTGGGGGACTGAAAATGCTGCTTCAAAACATGTGAAATTCATGATTCCGAACACTTATGAAAATCTTTTAGCACATCCAGTTTCTTGGAAAATGCATTGTTTTCTGTCACTCTGGAGGGAAACTAGCACAAGTACAGAAAGGGTGTGTGTGTGAGAGAGAGAGAGAGAGACAGAGAGAGAGACAGAGAGAGACAGAGAGAGACCATCAGATAGAGACATGGAGAAGACAGAAACGAGGGAGAAGCAAGGGACCAACACAGGAACTGAGGAGAAGTCTCAGAAACACAGGACACCCCAGAGGACTGTTCCGAGTGCGGCAGTGAGGCCAGGGACAGACCTTTATGTAGAGAAAAGGGACACAGAGAGATGACATTAAACACACACAGGCAGCACCGGAAAAAGCGGAGAGGAAAAGTGAGAGAAGACTCAGAAGGGAAACTGTCCACAGGTCCTTTCCAAAGACCCTGAGAACCAGTCAGAGCAGCGTAGGAGGGGACAGAGAAAGGGAGATAACAGCGAGCGCATTTGGTTGAGCTGATATTAACCCAGCGCCTACGGGCAGCCTGGCAACCTCCTAGATCGTAAGTGAAAACAAATTCGATTCTCTCCTGTTGGAACAGCGGCCAAGCGCAGGTCTGCTCAGGAGCTGCCGGGAGGTGCGGGCCGAGCAGACCCTCCCAGGCTGGCCCCATCCCTGCCTGCTCAGGCCAATCTGCAGCTTTCTTCTTCCCGGCTTCTGGGGAAGAGACACAAAGGTGAAGCAGAATATGGTACATCCGCTGCTGTGCTTGTTTGTATTTATAGCAGTAGTGCTAAAAAAGCACTCTTATTAGAAAGAATGACTCTCTCTCACAAAACAAAAAAATCTAAGATCTCCAAATAAAAAAGAAATGTTAAAATTAAAAAGATATGGTCCATCAGAAGCTGTTTTCATTAAGCAAATCCCCTCCTAGGTCCTGACATCTAGGTCTCTACCATGATGTGAAATTGTTTTAGATCTCTATGTTACGAAATTCAGTTTATAAAATACATCTTAAGAACGTCAGAGTACATAGACTCATATCTGATCAAAATCTTTCCAGGTGACCTGCAGGAAAGGAAATGCAGTCTGTTAAATGATTCATAGTAGTCCTAAAATAAAAATGAAACAGGTTAGAAATACGATTATAGTAAAATAAAACAACAACAACATATAAAATAGACTTGTAAAGGAAAGACACAATTATGAAAATGCATTACACTCCCTCAGCAGACCGGTGCCCATTTGTACCAACCCATCCAGAACGCTGAAAGAAAGAAAGCCTGTGGCATTAGAATTTATGGAATATTAGCTTACCTTTTTTTTATATATTTTCTCATCTCACAGCTAGACCTTTACAATTTTACTGGTCTTTGGCATTTTTTTACAGAGTGGATAATTGGAAGATTTTCTCAAAATAATGGGTGTGTGTGTGTGTGAGTGTATCCAGTAGAAGTGAGAACTTGGAGAATTATGCTACTATTGTCCCAATGCTGGGGCAAAGAAAGTAACAAAGACTCTCAGGAAGAGGGAGCTACATGTTCCAGACCAAAAAAAAAAAAGGTCAAGTTGCAATACCGTGCATCACAGAGGAGGAAAGATGACACTAGGGATGTGGTGTGGAAAGACCTCCTTGGTGTGTCAGGAGAGGAGAATGGCACTGCCACACCAGAGTTCCAAACTTTACCACAGGTCCTCCACCTTCCCTGTTAGACGGGCATCACCGCAGCCTGGAAGGGAGCATCCATCACACAACCTGGACCAGTTAGGCCCTCGCTCAGTGGACCAGTGACCAATGACTGCGTCTTTGATGATGCGGTGCTACCTACAAGCAGCTCTTGGACACCAGCACAATTTCATGCGGTGGCGATTCCCAATGGTCATTGCAAACCCCAATAGTCATTGCAATCCCCAATATCTCTACCATGATGGCAAGACAGGCTAAGAGAACACTTCTGTTGACATAGTATTATAACATATGCAAATGAAATGCCCTCCTTTCTTTATTATTTATGAATGTACCTGTGTTTGTGGTGTGGATGCCATAGCTGCCGTAACACTTTGGCATCAGATGGAACTGAGTCTGAACAATTTTTGTGCACCTTACTTAATTTCTCCAGCTCTCAATTCTCTTCTTTGTAAAATGGAGATAAGAGTTGAATTTAACTTATTAATTGTTGTAAGCAGTAAGGATTCAACAGATGCTAAGTACTTAGTCCAGTACCCGCACTATAGTAAGTGCTCAGTAATAATCATTATTTTTACTCAGTTTGAAAAATGAGTGGAGCTAAAGAGAGATAAAATTTTGATACAAAGCTTTTGGGCAACCTTTACAAAGGCAGAAACACTATTGGCTATGCACACTGAGTGATTAAAAGAAAATTCAGCGCTCTCTAAGACGATATAGCCATCCTTCTTAGGAAAAACGACATGCAAACAAAGCAGGAAATACACCAGGCCTCTGGGGAGCACCAGGGCCACCCCACCATATGGGGAACCAGGGCCACTCAGATCAAAGTGCCTGATTTGCCTCAAGCTCGTGGGGAAGAATGATCAAGAAGCACAGCAAAGCACCTACTACAGCAAGGGCTTCTAAAAAGTCAGCTGCTACATTTCTCCTCCTCCTTTCCCCCTCCCTTCCCCCCACACAACCACATTTGAGGTTGAAGATACTTATAACTCACTGAGTGACTAACTCCAACAAACTTTTCACAAGCAGGCTGCTGGCCCCGATAAAGTATCTTAATTTGACAGATATACATATCAGCAGGAATGTGAGAGGGGAGAATATATATACTTTTGATAAGCTAAAAAAGCAGCTTAAAAAAGCATGATCCCACATCAGAATTGAACAGCGAGGCTCATTTCAGGTCATGCACCCTCTAGGATAAAAAGATGCAGGGTCAGGCAAGGTAGAAGCAGGTGGATACTTCTGCATTTAATAAGCCTTCCAGGTTACCATGTACTCCAGCCTGCATTCATATTAAAAATTTTAGTATAGCCTAAGGATGTTCTCATTTTAACCTTTGTTACCTTGTTCAAATCATTTAGGAATTATTATTGGTATTTTTTGCCTTCCTGTATGGCTACAAAGCAACGACTCAAAATTTCTTAATTTTTGAAATTTGTCCTTTCTTCTGTTGACGGAAATTCACATAGGAGATTCTACCAATGATTCCATTTTGCGGAACAAAGTTTCCACTTTGGCTTCTGTTTGAATCCTTGTTCTTTGCTGGTTTTCTAATTCTTTCTTAGGAGAAGTCTGCCTTGAATCATCCTTATTCTTTGGGGACAAGGGTTACTATCCAGGATACAACCCTGGTGGTTGTGATCCTGTCGCCTGTGCTCCTGTCACCATTAAGGCTTCCTTAATGACACTCTGTTAGAATTCTAAATTCCTCCTGTCCATGACTTTGTGCCCAACTCCAGGAGAGACAGACCACAGAATCCCAAGGATAAATAGTTTGGCGCTCCATAGATGTTGCATATTTTACAAGTTGTGTCACACATTGTGTCAGTGTCACAACTATAGATGTAAGAAGGCACGGGCTTCTGTCCTGAAAGAATACGCAGTCTCGGAGGGAAAACAATGCGGGGACAAACATTACAAGTGACGTAGAAGAGGTGTTCGGAACCACAAAGGGAACTTGGAAGAGTCAAAGTGCCTGTGAATGTGAGGGTGGTTGTTCCACAGGAGGTGAAGAGCAGGGTTGGGGGCCTAGCTCAGTATGCTTTCCACAGAGCTATTTCTGAGAGGCATCTTCAATGAGATGAGAGTAGGTTCCAAGTCAGGGAACACTGAGGCAGACAGAAGTTTGGTATCCAGTAACGCAGTCAGAACAGAGAGGATGAAGCTGAAATAAAGACATTCGCTATCATACTGCCTCGGTGTTAGGGTCGAGACACTCGCCGCGTGAAGGAAGACTCCAAGAGACGTTCTCTCATGCAAAAAGCAAGGAGATTTTATTCACCAAGCATGCATGGGGCTCCCTGAGCTCGCAGGAACAGAGAGCCCCGAGCCAGGTCAGTTCTGGCTTTTTAACCCGAAAAACCACAAAGGAGGGGGCTTGCAAGCGTCATTACAGAAGCAGATGGCATTGGTTAATACATATAGTTTTTTTACACTTATTGGGCCTCTATGATGTATAGTGTGCAGGAATGCGGAGATTTTCTGCTCATGGGCAAGGGGAGGGGGAGAGAGCTGTGTCAACACCAGATGTTCTTTCTTCCAAGGACAGAAGATAATGCTCTGGCCCTTCTGGCGCT
>NW_004955423.1:21247499-21279738 GCF_000276665.1 Chinchilla lanigera
CTGTGTCAACACCAGATGTTCTTTCTTCCAAGGACAGAAGATAATGCTCTGGCCCTTCTGGCGCTTCCTCCTTTCCGGGCAATCTCAAACCTGTTGAAACTGCTTATCTGTGAGTCACAAGAAGCCTTATTTTTACATTTCCACATCGGGAAAATGCAGAAGTGCAGATTTGAGCTGTGGTTCCATCACAAATCACTCTCAACCTTCCTTGGTCTTCCTTTGGAAAAACCCCAGCCCAAGTCCAAGTGAGCTGCCCGTGCCCTCTGGCGATGGCTCACGTGTGCCGGAAGCGCAGCCCTCCAGTCCCTGCGCCATCGTCCCAAGCTCCTCCCTGTGTTGGTTTCTGAGACCGTGGATCTTCAAGACATCTGGCTGGCAAGAAGCTCACAGTCCAGCCATCCCCGTGTGAGACACAACTAAGTTCATGTAGAAAAAGGATCATTAACTTTGGGGTTTGGGGGCCTTGATGGTGCATTGATCTCTGGCTGAGGAAAGAGAAGATTTCATGGCCCTGAGGGCAGGTGAGCCCTTCACAGGGCTTTCCAGGAACGGACATCAAGGTGGGTGATTTGGAGAACTGAAAGTTACTCCACACTCTAGAAGCTGCAACACAATTAGGTCGATTTTCAGTGACTCTTCTTGAGGAAGTCGGAATGATCCCAGTGTGTTTCTATAGTGTTTAACTTGGCATACATTTATTAAACCTCTTCTACAGGCCAAATCCTCCTTTCAGCAATATAGTCTGGGGCTCGAGGCGAGCAGTAAGACAGAAGCCAGACAGAGCTACAAAGAGCTTCTGTCCACAAGGTACAAGTTATGCACAAGTAGCAGCTGACAGCCAAGGGAAAGAAACACTGCATGGCCAGGCCAGTCAAGGAAGTCTTTCAAGGAAGAAGGAAGTGAGTTGGACTTTGAAAACTGAATGAGTGGGAATTCTCCACATGCCCAGCAGGGGGAAGGTAACCTTTTAGTGTCTGTGACATAGCACAGGCTGAGTGGCTTCCTGCTGTCTAGTTACCAGCTGCTATCACCTCTGGTTCCTCCCTTCTCCCTAACCCCAGCCCACTGTGCTGGATCCAGCCCTCAGGGTTCTGTGCTCGGCCCCACAAGGAGAGCTTGCTTTGTTCTCTCAGTGACTTCATTCACATTTGCCTTCCACTGACACTCGTGGGGCTCAAATATTTTACTTAGTGGAGGCACTTCATTACCAAGTAGGTGATTTTTTACCCAGAAAGTCAGCCTGCTCCTCATGAGACATGCTGCAAACGGAACCCACCATCTTGAATTTTGGAACCCTCTGCTCCTTTGGCTGATTGTCTCATTTCCCTTTTAGTTGCCTGATTCTGAAAACACCCTTAACTTACTCTTTTTTTAATCTCCAGAATCCAGTGCTTAAGATTTGTGACCCTCTGAAATCCTTTTCTGTCTGTATCCACTATTATTGCCTTAATTTGGTCCCTCATACCCTTTTGGCTGGCTGATATGGTGGCCTAACCTATGTCTGTCCTACCTCGCTACCTACTACTGTAAGATTTATAAGAAATCTTTATTTAGATGATATCCCACCCCGCCTTTCTTACTTATAATGCTTCTATGGCCCTGCAGCCTTCAGAATTGGATGGTGGTAGACAGGTCTCTCTAGGGGCCTCACCTGTACCCTCCACCTCTGGGAATTCTGCAGATGTTACAACAAACTGGCTATAGACTCCTCCAGGACATCATGTTGTTTCATATTTCCCAGCCTGAAAGTGCTGTCCCATAACTTTTTCCACGTGAACATATCCCTCCAACCTCAGTCTCATGCTATTTTCCCCTAGTCATCCTTTCCTAACCTGTCCTTTTGTATAGACAACCATTTTCTACTATGCTACCTCTGGAGCACTTATGTGCATCTGTTATTGTGTTATTTCTGTGACAATCTGCTTACCAATCTGTGTCCCTGACTGTAGGCCAGAGAAGCAATATGGTGTAGTAAAGAAGAAGGAACCAATTCCCATCCTACAAATGTGAACTTAGGCAAAGCTCATGACCTCCCTTTGACTTAGTGTCCTCATTTATAACATAGGGATTGTAATGCTACATTTTTGCCTCATGAAATTACCAAGTGAGCTATGTTTAATTAAAATTATGAGCTCAATGGATATAAAGTGCTTGAACAGTACCTGGCTCATAGAACATATGAATTTCCAATGATAAGTGTTGATGTTTTATTCCTCTCCATTCTCCCAAAGTGCCTGTGTAGAGCCAGAGATTATGTGAAACAAATATTTCTTTAGAGAAGAAAGGGCAAAATCTCTGGCTCTTTCCTTCTCTTTATTATAATATCCAACAAATCCCTAAATCCTGTTGTTTTTTTCTTTCCAATGTCCCTTTCACCAATTTGTCTCTCTATGGTAACTGTCACTACTCTTTTATTTATTCAACAAAAAGTTACTACTCATCAACAGGGTACAAGGCACTCTAGTGCTGAAGAAGCCACTATCAACTAGAGAAATTCCTTGTATTATGACACGGATACTAAATAACTGCACATGAACTGCTTGATCACAAAGGCCCTCATTGAACAAGTAGCTTGGAGACCTTTTCTCTTGGAGAAGAAATTTGATGGATGTATGAAAAAGGAGCAGCGAATGGCTAGAGTACTGTCACGGAGCTGTGGTGGACAGAAGTCTAGACGGAGGGAATGCCATGTGCAGTTGGCACGGGTGGATTTTGTGTCTCTTGTGTCTGGATTATTGCTGCAACTGCTACCTGATTCCCCTGCTGCTCTTCAGCTTCGTGTCATATGGCTTTCCTGCTCAAGGATTGTCACACACCCACATATTTCTACGCTGTTTTTCATGACCCAATATAACGTGGGGCCCCAGTGTTACTCAGTTTTATCTCTTACAAGCTGCATACTTAGTGATTGCTATCATAAACTACTTGACATCCTCCACTCACTTCTTACTTTTTCCTATCTTTTTACCTGTCTCAGGTTGTTGTGGCACTGGAAAATATATGTTTCTTCTCTCCTCCCATCCATGTTTCATAAACAAAATTCTTCTGCTGTTTGTGTGTAATGTGCCTTGGAATTTTCTGCTTTATTCTGTTCTACTTCAGCTTTTAAAATAAACAAACAAGTTGTATCGAACCAAGAAGATTTCAGAACTCAAGAAATGGATCTTGACCCCTACTTGAAAATATTTTCCCAGTGAGCCATAAAGATTTCTTTCTAACATCTATGTTTCTTGAAAAGGGTTAGCTTTGGTACAGTCTAGGTTTTGTTCCAGCAACAGAGCCTTTTAACTCAGCTACCTCTGGCTTATAAAGTATCGGTCACCTAGATCCAGGTCACCCTGAGGAACTTCAGCAATGCATTTTAATTTGTAGGAAATGTCACACTTGCCTATTTCAACACTGCTAATGTTCTAAACTGTTACATATATTGAGCTGTTCCAGATCATATATTGGGCAAAGATAAACATGGGAGAATATTTATTCCAGCTGTTCTGAGAAAGAAAAATCCTCTAGTAACACTTAAATCCATGACAACTACATGCAGCTGTAGCTCAGGTTATGTATGTAGTAAATGTATTTTTTCATTTTAAATTTGTTTTGTAATTGTCCAAGTGAAATTGGTCTTTTTGTAATAACCACTCTCCAAAGGATCTCATTCACAAAACTCTTTTGTTTTTAATATCTGTTAACTTTTGAGGATGTATTTAACCATTTCTTTGATTTGAAATTTTTTACTTTCAATGCTTGTGTCTGCATCTGCACATGTTCTTCAAATTTTTGTTTCTACCTCAGATTATAGTCTTGCATTTCATTTCTCTACATTCCCCTTTGCCAAATGGATATAACTATGACAGTGCCACCTTCACCCCCCAAATCTCAGAAATCTAGAAGTGGATTCACTGTCATCACCCTAAATGATCTCTCCTCATGGCTCCTTGATTAGAGAGCGGTCCACAATCTCCACCTGAACCAGAAAACCAAGGCTGCGACCTCCTCCTTCTGCACCTAATCTGCCTCAGATTCTCTGACTTTGTGTCCTCCGTGTGTCTCAGATCTGTCTACTTCTCTCCCCGCTGTTTCCCTCCGTTGGAGTTCAAACCTCTGAAACAGTTCTCTTCCTTCTTTTCTCAGCTCATGCCATTCACTGACTGATCCAGTCTGTCACTCTTCTGCTTGGGAGCAATCAGTTCTCCAGTTTCCTTGAGGAGAGAGTCCAGCAGATAGTATGGAAAATCGCTTGCTTAGGGGCCTCCTGGTCTGTTCTTGCTAAACTTCCCTGCTTTGTTTTGACTCTCTTCTTACCTGTTTTCCTCCTCCTCTCCCCTCCATTCATATTCAACCCCCCAGTATTTAAAATACTTCCAGCACTTTTTACAGGGTTTGAAACGTGTTCCTCAGTTGGGACACAGCTCTTATTCTTTCTTCCAATCATACCTTGGGGATCTCTTGGGAAACTCTCCTCACACCTTTGAAGTCCAGGCGCTGAGACTTTCCCTGTCCTCTCTTTATACCTACAGTTCACCCTTATGCTGTTTCGCTGGGATCATTCACTTCGGTTCAAATAGCCTGAGCACAGGACTTCTATCCCATATCTCCAAATCCTAGCACATTTAGGGATAGAACTAATATTTCTGCAGTAAGCAACTAATATTTCCTCCATTTCTCTCTGCCAAGCAGTAAAGAGGATCCCCTGCAGGAGGGGCCTATGGTATCCATCTAAATCAGTCTAACACCAGGGTGGAGTTCTGCAAGCTATTATGATGGCAGATTAGGTCCTGACTCCAAACATCTCCTCGGTAACATTCTTCAATCCCCATCTGTTTTATGTGTCTTATTTCAGACTCAAGAAGAAGTAAAAATGGATGTTAATTTGAGCTGCCTAAAAACCCTACATTTTGAGTCATCTCTTCTTTAAACAACTAAACTTGATTTCTTATCAGCTTACTGTGGCCAGTATCCTGATCCTCAGATCTTTGATGTGTTGATTATAGTTTCATTCACTTCTTTCATTCATCCATCTCTTATTGATTAAACATCTACTAGCAGCCAGACCCTGGAAATACTAGATGGGTAAAACATCACCCCATGCCTCAAGAGCCAGTCTGTGCAGGGCTGGAAGGCAGGAAGGCAGGAAGGCAGGAAGGCAGGAAGGCAGGAAGGAAGGAAGGAAGGAAGACAGATGTGTAAGCTATTGTGATACAGTGTGCCAAAGTTCTCCAAACTTGAGCTTTGCCTGAGATTTCCACAGGAGCATCAAGAATATTAAAGGAGGAGAAAGTGTTTGTTTTCTGCATGAAAAAAATAAATGTTATGAATGATAATTTTCTGAAAGAGAAACACAGAGCAAATAGCAGATACCATACCATATGGGGAAATGTTTTTCTTAAGGAACCATGAAGATGCTCATTGCATCTGCTGATGTCTCCTCAGATAACTGCCCTTAATTTAATTCTAGTCATAACTGAAGTGCAAACAGTCCGGCAAAGTCTAGATATTTCTTCAAAGATATTAAGGCAAAATACGTCCCAGTGGCACAGCAGTTGGCCGTGTGTGATTAACACAGCATGTGCCAATTATTGAAATGTGAAAGTGAAGGGCGAGGTTGCTAATGCTGACCTCTTTAAAGTAGAAATGTATTCTGCAGAGTCTTTCTGAATAGAATGATTCTACAATTTTCCCAAGCCAAACAACTCTTTAAAATGCATTTCTGTGGATTTTGGGTAAATGCTTAGAGCCACGTTGAATTTCTTGCTACTCTTTTTATGTATATTACTGTCAAATACCTCGTGCCATTGTCGTTCTTTCTTAATAGTATGGCCTCGTGCTCCTAGGTTGTTCAACTCCAACCTGACTTCTTCTGTACAGCACAAGATAAATGGAAATACCTCAGGCTGATTACTTCCTCCTGCGCTTCACTACCAGACACTTTGTGACTTGCCTATCCTACTGCTCCTGCCACTTTATGTCATCCTGATTCACAGATGGGTCTCCATTCCCTAACAGACTCTTCGCTGCCCAGTGACCTAATCCACCAGACCTAGCAATGCCTACAACACTAAACTTTCCATAGAGGCAGGTGGCATGATTATCACCAAAACATGACCAAATGCAAGACCATACCACAAAATTTACAAAGGATGCTTTTTAGTTGTGATGCATTTTTCAAAGCTCAAAGTTAATTCATCCTGTGCTCTTTCTAAGAAGTGATTTATGGAAGTGAGGAGCAGAAGGATGGACTTCAACATGACAGTGGGAGTGTCACACACGGAGGGCCTCTCTGAAAAGGCCAGAGAAGAGAGGGGCAGTGCAGGCGGCTGCCTTGCCTGCCCTCGGTTCCGCTGGCTCTACCTCCGTCCCATAGCAAAGTGAGCAAGCGGTGGAGAAAAACACAAACCCCGAGTACCTCGCTGGCTGTGACATGTTACAGCTTATTAAGATTTCAACCTGTGCAATTCTAGTCAGATATAAAAAGCAAATAAACTAATATTTTAAAACTTCAGTAACATTTGAGTAAACATTAATCTCATTAGCTGAATAACACTTGCAATGACTAAAGGTAATTTCCTTACTTATTTTTCTGATGTATAAAGCTGTTAGCTAAAAGAGACACTACCGCTATCTATCTTACTATTGAAAAAACAAAAGTCTGCAAAGGCTGCCAGCAAGCTCAGGGGCAGACACAGGCCCTGACTCCAGGGCATAGTGATAGAGATGTTTTCTGTCTCTCCTATCTGACTGTAACGTGGTTCTAATTCTCATCACAATCTGTTCAGAACACGTCCTGTCGCCCCCTATTTATCTGTGGGAACAAGCTACTCACAGCTCGAAGAGGTGAACTGAACCTGTCCGGCATCATTACCAGGAAACCTTGTTTCCCTGACTCCACAGTACCCCTGTTTTTCAGAGAACCTCACCCCTTTGCTGAAGTTCAAGATTACAAGTACACTGACAGTGAGCGGGCTTTCTGATTGCAACAGAGCGTGACAAAGCTAGTCTTACAGAAAGTGATTGTAAACACTTTCAACTTATTGGAAATATTGGTACAATTAGGGGCCAAAGTTTAAAAGCAACGCATTAATTTCATCTCTGTTCCTGTTTTCTCTCTACTTTCTGAAGCTGTTACAAAGGAGCAATAAAATGAGCAAAAAATTTCTAACCCAAACAAAGCAACAAGTTTTTCCTAAAAATGATAAATGCTTAAGCCCAGGAGGTGTTTGGGTCTGCCACCCTTATTTTGCTGATTGCTGAAGGCAATGTGATCTGGAAAGTGATTCAGTGAATTTTCCAGGGTTGCTGAAGTTTCAGCGCCAGGTGAGGATACTGACAGTGCCTGCTCCATCCCCAGAACTTGGTGGCCATCTTTAACCGTAGCATAGCTGAGAGAGTTTGTTTAAAAGGCAATAAAGGAAATATATCAGCTGAGATTATTCCCCAGAACTGGACTGGATTTATGTTCTGTGAGTGATGAAGTCGTCTACAAATTAGGTCCAGCCATGAATTATTTGTAAGGGCTTTTTGTTTAAGAGGTACAAACTAATTAAGCAAAATGAAATCTGAAAGTATGTACATATTTGCCTTACATTAAAGTTCAGAAAAACAGATACTTTTCAATTAGCTGAAGTCTGAAGATAAACAGCCTATATGGAAATATTAGAATTGAACCTATTGGCTTGGTGGAAAGCTTTTAACACATGTCTTTTTGAATAGAAAAAACTAATATTGTCAAATTTTAAGTAAGGCAGAAAAAAACCAGCTATATTTCACTTCATACTCTTGGAAAGAATCGTATACTAGAACTGCTTCAAAACCCAAACTTAGAAAAGGACCCTGCAGGTTGCAGTTAAATTTCACAAATAAAACTCTCCCAGAAGGTGATGTATTTTCATTAAATTGTAAGGCAGAAAAATATCTTTCTCAGAGTCCTGAATTTCCATCTAAACTAAATAATAGCTGTTAAAAAAGACAAGTTTAGTGTTTTCTCTTTTGTTCACACATTTATATTAAGGTCAACATGTGTGAGAAGCACTTTGCAAATACACGTATGCCAATCTAGGTGGTATCAAGCAAACTATGCTCAAGGGGAAGAAATCCTTGGGGTTATTCCAAACCCAATAAATCCTCAACATACTTCCATATGTGGGCCACCGCATCTGTCATATCAGTCACTGGGCTGCTGAGATACAGCAGTACACAGGGAAATTCTCTGTATTATTCTTCAACCACACACTGATCTCAAATCCACTGACTTTACCCCCTTTTTATTTTCCTTAACCCCGTTGTTCTTATCCCTCTCTTTGCTGCACTAAAATTATTTGAGTGAACATCATAATCACCATCTCATACATACTCTAAGACACCCTAACTCCTCTTTCTTACCAGTGTAGTCCACGTCAGCAGCAGTCAAGGGACTGTGGTTTAAGCAGCTTGCTAATAGTTAGTTTCCTTTTTCCATATATTTTTAATTGACACATAGAAATTGTACTTATTGTGGAGTAATATGTTTTGGTACATGATGCATGTACTGTATAATGTTCAAGTCAGGGTAAGCACATCTACCTCCTTGGTCATTTATCATTTCTTTGTGGTGGAAACATTTTTTCTAGATTTTTTTCAAATACTCAGTGCATTATTGTTATTTATGCCACCCGTAGCAGCAGAGCTCCTTTCTTCTATCTGACTGCAGCTTAGCACTCATGGTTCACCCTTTCCCCATCCTTCCCTCTCCACTACACTCAGGTTTGTTCACCACTAACTCATTTGCAACTTCTAGGAGATCAGCTATTTAGGTTCCACAGGAGTGCAACCGTGTGTTGTCATTCCATGGCTCACTTCACTTAACAGGGGTATGCATTTGTTAAGAATCAGGGAAAGTTATACATTTTGTTGTATGCAAATTTTCCTTAAAGCTGTAAACAAATATTAAATTCTAGTTAATAGATTTGCTTTCTGCAGCAATGCAGTACAGCAACTCTGAAACTAGTTTAAATAAAAGTAAATATGTTAAACGTACTGGGAGTAGTATTTGAAGGGGAAGTTACAAATAAGCAAAGAAAGAAGAAAGATTGGTTTCAAATTGCATTGCAGTTTCTATCTCACCCCAGAAAGAATGGCTATCATCAAGAAATCAACCAATAACAAGTGCTGGAAGGGTTGTGGGGAAAAAGGAGCCCTTCTCCACTGCTGGTGGGAGTGGAGACTGGCGCAGTCACTGTGGAAATCAGTGTGGAGATTCCTCAAAAATCTGGGATTAGAGGTCCCATTCCATCCAGCTATTCCCCTTCTGGGTATCTTCTCAGAAGAATTAACAACATCATTTCACAGTGCTATAAAAATGGACCAATGTTTATAGCAGTACAATTTGTCCTAGCTATATAGTACTACTCAGCTATAAAGAAGGAAAGACTTGAGAATTTTATAGGTAAATGGATGCATTTTGAGGGCATACTCATAAGTAAAATAAATCTTACTCACATGTATAAACATCATACTGTCTCACTGGTGTGAGAAACTGAAAGAGTAAATAAGATCTAAAATAAGGTCTAATATCCCTACAAATATTGTGAAATGGGAAGAAATTGTTCAAAAGGAAAAAGGAACTAGGTTAGGGAAAAGGGGAAATGAAGGGGAAAAGGAAAAAAATGCAAGTTAGATATACTATTACTGTCTCTTAGTTTATAGAAAAGGAAGATTTGTGCTAATATTAATTGGAGAATTTTTTATGCCCATATGTTGTACTCTGAGCAACTACTTTAAAAATAACCATGTACAATGTATTAACTATTATAATTCTCCTATTATTTTGTTATGAAATTTTATTTTACTTTTTCTCCATTAAAAAAAACAGACGAATGGATAAAGAAAAAAAAAACATCCCGGGAGTTCTCATGCACTCATGGCCCAGGTTTGTCAAAGGCGTCTGGATGATAATGGTGCTGCAGCGAAGTGTGCTTTCAGGAGGCAGGATCTCTCAGGAGGCGGGATCTCTCAGGAGGCAGGATCTCTCAGGAGGCGGGATCTCTCAGGAGGCGGGATCTCTCAGGAGGCAGGATCTCTCAGGAGGCGGGATCGGGTTGGCAGAGGCGGTCACTGGGGTGGATCTCTCTCCACAGCTCCTCTTTCACTCTGCTTCCTGACTGTGCTGATTTGAGCCGCTGTCTTCTGCCCAGGCCCTTCCTGCTTGGAGTCAGCCAACAATGTACTAAAACCAAGGGTCAAAGTAAACCTCTCCTCCTTTAAATTGTGGTGTCAGGTATTCTCCTCCAATGACAAGGAAGTGACTAGGACACACCGAAATTAAACGTATCAATATAAACTCGTGATTTTCAGTACCTATCAGTATAACCACATAAACACAGAAATGATCATAGATAAACACATATAGGTTTGAGAGTGTGTGTGTGTGTGTGTGTGTGTGTGTGTGTGTGTGTGTTTGTGTGTGTAGAGAGACAGAGTAGCTCTGTACACTGAGGTTGTTTCATTGTTATGAGACAGCTCTAGCAGTGAACAAGCAGAATACTTTGATCTTGATTTTTATTTCTCTTTCCATTTCCAGGAAACCCAGGCTTCCCACAGAAACAAAAAATTATTATTCCAGGGCTAGGTCAGAGAGGACATCTGCAATAAGGAGTTTTGGTAAAGTTAACAAAAGTTGGATAATGGTCTATTGCTTTAATAACAGTTTTTATCAATTTCAATTTTCCTGATTTGGTTCATTGTACTGTGGTTATGTCAGAGAACGCTCTTGTTAGAAAATATTCACTGAACTATTTCATAAAAAAGAGTTATCATTGTCCCCAATTTACTGTAAAGTGAATCAAGAAAGAAGTCATGGAGAGAGAGAGAGGGAGAGGAGGAAGTAGAGAGAGAGAGGGAGAGAAAATCAAAGCAGGTGGGAGAAAAATGGAAACTACTGTTTAATGTGAGTGAAGTATTCTGCGTGCTCATCAGTTTAATGTAAATTACACTAGTTACACTGAAGAGCACTTCAGTGGCTTTCTGTGCCACTCAGTATAAGACCCAAACTTCTGAAAATGGCTTCCAAGGCCCCAGTGCCCTGGCCCCGTTGCTACATCTCTGCCGCCGTCTTCCTACCTGTCTTCCTCCCACAGGGTCCCTGTTACCTGCGAGATGCCTGGTCGAATCAGTGTGGTACCCAGCTCCTCAGAAAGTCACTTTGTTCACTGTTAGACCTCACACTATGACTCAGTCCTCATCCTCTTCACCCTGATTGCCTTTCTCCTTACTTTCCTGTGGCACATGTCATTTCTAGCATCCATGTTACTTATTTAACTTGTCTTATTTTTGTCATGGCTTTAGTCCCTGGCTCGCAAGTTCCACAGGGCAGGAGCTTTGTCTCTATTCAGTATTCATGGGTGTGGTAGTGTTCAATCAGGGTGGCTTCTAAACACCTGTCTTTGGAATCTATAGCTAACACAACTGGAGTGATTGGAAGAGGCTTGAGACGTTGCCAAGGAGCTCTCATGGGTCCCACAAGGAGGTAGCTCTGTGTCGGGTCCCTCTTCCCATCATCTGCTTCTCAGCTCTAAAGGTCTGAAATGAGATGTGGGCTCACACTAAGCAAAACACCGGAGAGTGGAAAAGCTCATTTAAAGAACTGTGGTGAGAAATAGAGTTGTCACAAGTGTCAGAAAGTTGAGTACCCTGCTGAGCTTGTCTACTAGACTCTGCCTTGGCTGCTTTGGACTCAGTCAGTTTAGACTAAGTCTCTTGGACACAACACACACGCGCAACTCAGGAAGAAAGGCTTATTTGGCTCACTGTGTGTCAAAGTTTCAGTGCAGAGCTGGCTGGCTCCCAGGCAGGGTGGCGTGGCAGAGCGGCGTCCCAGTGGAGAAGAAACAGCACAGAAGCAGGAAGCAGAGATCAAGGGAGGGCTGAGGAGGAGAGACCCAGGCCATCGCCTAGGAAGCCGCCTCTTCTGGCCAGACCCCGCCTCTGACAGCAAGTCAGCTGGGAACCCTGTGCTCCAACCACCTTCCAAAAGCCCCGCCTATGAGTGCAGGAGGCTTTGCGGGACATTCTCAACATAAACAGTAACAGAGCCCATGTTAAGTCTCTTCAAGGAGTTTACGTGGAGTTCAAAAACAAATGTCAAGTTACTTTCTTTCTTTTTGCTTTACTCTCTTGCACCGGGTGCCAGAAATCAGAAAAAAACAAGCAAAGAAAAAACAATTTGAACTGCCAAAAGATAGAACCCTCAAATACCCTGCTGTCCCTACCACCAGAAAATGGATAGTCTGGCACAGTGATGGCGAACCTTTTAGAGCTTTCAGTGGTATAAACAGCCCACTGAAGTACATGTGCCATAGCTTCTCCACCACGGGCCTAACAAGACGGAAAGACCTGTTAGATAATAACAACGGCATAGCAGTCTTGTGTCCTATGACTGCCAGCAAAGCTGCACAGAGAAGGCCTAATGTAATGGGATTTTCATCCTCAGATGGCAGTGAAGGGGACATGGGGGTCCCAGGCTTCCTCTCCCACCAGGTGGCACTGAGGCACCGTCTCCCACTCCACGGGAATGGTTTCTTGGCAGGCCCATTGGAAAATCAGGACCCTCCCACCAGCCAGCAATAAGGTGATTTTCCTGCTGCTCTGTCTGTGGAGGCCAAAGTAGGGAGTGATAATGTGTACCTCTCTCTCTCCCAACAAGGGAGATGTCAGCAGGGGCCCAGAGAGAAACCTGAAATCTCATTTCCACTCAAGAGTACCTGGGCAGTGCTGAGTGTGGTTCCACAGCAAGCAGAAACGCTGAAATGACACCCAGGATTTGGAGGCAGATTTATTTCACATCAATGAGCACTAGTCAGGATCACTCATATCAGGTCCTGATCCTTGGTAATTTACAGCTTATAAGCAAGCAGGAAGTACAGAGCAGAGTATTTGGCAGTTATTGACTGGTTCTTATATGCATCATAGTAACCAGCTGTGTATCGCAGTGACCAGCCATTTCTAGGAGACAGAAGTAACAGGAATTGGGCAACTAACAGACTGGCTGGGGGAGCATTTGCTGCTACAGTGGCACACACCTCTAATCCCAGCATTCAGGAAGCTGAGGCAGGGGAATTGCTGTGAATATGAGGTCAGCCTGGGCTACATAGTGAGTTCAGGACTAGCCTGGGCTACACAGCAAGACCCTGTCTCAAGGGAAGAAAACAACAACAAAAGAATAACCAGGCACTATTGTCTCACTGGTGTGTCCACAAAGGCCAAGTGAGTAACCCAGACGTACACCCCAAATTGGCAAGGATAAGAAAATAGCCCCTCTGCCCTGCCGCTGACTGTCCATTGCTAGAGGGAACCAACCAAAGCAGATTTAATAAAATCAATCTTACAGCATTGCATCCAAAGTGTCCAGGATCAAATTAAACAACACATACCAAGAATGAGAACAACCTCAGCTTGAATGAGAAAACAGAAATGACACTGAGGTTGAAATCAATGGAGAAGATTTTTAAAGCAGCCATTATAAAAATACTCTAATAAACCTAATTGAAACAAATGAAAAAGGAAAAAAAATAGCGAAGAAATGAAAGACACAGAAAGGAAGTACTGTTTCCTATTTTAAAGCTGAAAAACAAAATAACTAAAATGTGAAGCACATTAGATGGGTTCAACAGCAGAACAAAAAGGACAGAGAAGAAAAGAATTGGTAAATCTGAAGACAGTTCATTAAAATTACCAGATCTGACTTGAAGAAAAAAATCAACTAAAGGAGTTGGAAGATCATCAGGCAGCTGTCAGCGAAAGATCTAAACTTTCTGTCTAAGGGAGAAGGCAAGAAGAATGAGGTGGAAAAAGTATTGAAGAAATTTCCCAAACTTGGTCAAAGACATCAACCAACAGATTCAAGAAACTGAACTACAAGCTGAACCCAGAGAAACCCACACTAAAATAAAACTTAAGAAAACTGTTGATGAAGGAAGTATCTCACAAACAGCAAGAGAGAAATGACAGGTCATCTGTCATGTTAAAAAGAACTTCAATGACAGTGGATTTCCCACTAGAGTTTATAGATATAAGAAGGAAATGACATTTTGCAAGTGCCAAAAGCATTGCCAAACTCAAATTTCACATCTGGCAAAATTATTTGTCATGGTTATTTTTCTCTTCTTGCTGGGACAAAATACCAGACACCCAAAATTAAGGAAGGAAAGGTTTATTTAGCTCACAGTTTGTGGAGGTTTCAGTCCATAATCAGCTGATTCCAAAGCAGGATGGCATGGCACAGGGGCAACAGTTCAAGATGGCAGAAGACAGCAAAAGCAACAAGAGCAAAAAATGCGGAGAGCAAGCCTCTTTTCCTCCCTTATATTGTAAGCAGACTACCCGCCCCCTAGGGCAGGTGTAGCACTCACACTATCTCTTTGCCCTCCCCTTGCAGGGGATGAGGATGTTTACAAAGTGAGCACCCTGGCACCCTACTGGGTCACTTAGTTAAACTTCTAAACTTCTCAAGTTGACACAATGTATCAACCATTACATTATCCTTCCAGGAATGAAGAAGATAAAGACATGTTCAGAGCATGGAAAATAGGAGAATTTGTCACAAGCAGATCTACTGTAAAACAATGGCTAAAGGAATCCCTGAAAGAGAAAGTTAATGATCAAAGATGGATTTTTAGAAAATCTGGAAGGAAATGGATAAATTCAAAAGCTCTGTCTTGGATATTCTGAATTTTAATAGAACAAAAAATACAATATTCTCTAATGTGGATCTCAGTATATCTAGAGGATATGTTTAACACAATTATTTTATAAATGAAGGGAATAAAGGAACATAAAAAGAGGCAAGTTCTCTACATTTGATTTAAACTAGTAAATAGATATCAGCAGATCTTCATGCTGATGAAGAAATATGTATCTTATAGTGGTGGCTGCAAGGATCTACATGTGAGATAAAGTGGCACAGGATTATGCATGACATTGTGCCGAAGTTATTTTCCTGGTTTTGACATTGTACTATAATTAATGCAAGATGTAATCTTGCATTAATTTACTTGGGTAAAGTGGGTGAAAAGTACCAAAGGGCTTTCCATTCTTGCAACTTCTTACAAACCTATAAAACTGAAAAGAAAACAAAGCTTTAAAAAATCTTTACTAGGTCATATTCTGAAAACTTTAACTGTGAGAAAACTTTACAATTCAGCAAAGAGTTGAGGTAAAATTACAAAGTATGTTTCTTCAACAGTTGAATTGTTTGATAATCACCTTAGATCTATTTGACGTGAAGAGTGCAATTCTGTTTTGGTGTTGACTTTATTGCTGCTTTCTAAATTTGATGTCTTCAAAAACAACACTGTAAAAGCTGGTGAGTCATGCTGCCACTGACAACTCTGCCAGCACATCCTCACAGAAAATGCTCTATGCTCTTCAGCTACTGGGCATGGTGGCAGGTCCCTGGAAGTCCGTGAGCAGCTTTTCCTGGGATATGAGAAAGGACTGTCATAAAAATCTTGGTGTCTCTGGGTGGCACAACCAGATGGTGGTGTTGAACTGTGACAGACAAACACAAGCACACAGGTCTGTTTATGAAAAATTCTATTTTTTATTCTTCTACAGATGTGTTTACCTTCTTCATTCCCAGAAGGGTTATTTTACTGGATGTGGAACTTGAGTTTGGCAATGCCATGTCCTCAGCCCAAGGATGGTTTTCTTGTCCATGGTGAAAGTCTTTCTTGTTTTTCTGATTTGTAGTAAACATTTTTTATGGCTCTGAATGGTCCATGTCACTCCTCCTGGAGTTGGTCCCATTTTTCCTTACGAAGCTGTTTGAATTATGTGATCTGCACCAGTTGCAATTGCACTAATGTATGATTCTCCCTCCAGAAAATTTGGAATTGGGACCTGCAGGCTCAAACTGAGTAACCTGAAGGTCCAGTGTAATCAACTGACTACAGCCCTTGCTTTTTATCCACCATGAAATATTATAAACCTACCCAAAATGCCCAGGTATTCTTATCACTAAATAAAGAGCTGTGTCATATTTGTTTCTATTTTTTTAAAGTTATAAAAATTTTAATATAGAAAAAAATTTAAAGAAACTAGTACTTGACCAGGGATATAGCTCAGCAGCACAACACCTGCCTGGCAGGCATGAGGTCTTGAGATCAATTCCTCATACTCAAAAAAAAAGGAAACTAATACTTGATTTTCTTATTGTTATGATAAAACAATTATCAAGGCTTTGTCACACTTTTCTTATTCACTTATTTTTAACTGGGGTTACAAAAATTATATCCTCAAGAAAAAATATTCAGCATAAAATTTATCATCCTAACCAGTTCGAAGTGCACTTTAGTAGTGTTAGCAATGTTCATATCATTGCACAAGAGATCTCCAGAATTTTTTCATCTTACAAAATGAATCCTACACCCCTGAAGATTGAATTCTCATTCCCCTGGTGACCATGATTCAGAATTCTGTGATTTTTTCCACTTTAGATACCTCATATAAGTAGAATCCTACAGTATTTGTCTGTTTGTGATAGGCTTATTTCACTTAGTGTAACACCCTTGTCTTAGTTACTTTTCTTTCATTGCTGGGACAAAACACCTGATGCCCAAAATTAAGGAAGGAAAGGTTTATTTCACTTACAGTTTGTGGAGGTTTCAGTCCATACTTGGCAGGTTACAAGGCAGAGTGGCACATGGCAGACGGCTACAGCTCATGGTGGCAGAACACAGCCAAAGCAACAAGCACACGGGAGGAATGGTCAAAAGCAGCCTCTTCCTCTCCCTTACATATGCAAACTATCCACCCCAGGGCTGGTGTAGCTGTCACACCCATAATCAATCAAACTCTAAAAGCCTGCCCCATGACTGCATGAGGCTTTGGGGGACACACAGACACAAACCATACCAACCCTCAAGGTCCTCCTATGTTATAGCATGCATTAGGAAGAAAGTCCTCTGCTTATTAGGCTGAAGAATATTCTAGATGTAGGGACATATATCCATCACACTTCCTTAATCTGTTTATCTGTCAATGGGCATTTTGGTTGCTTGTACCACTTGGCTCTGGTGAATAATACTGCAGTGAACATGAGTAATCAAATATACCTTAAAGATTCTATTTTCAATTCTTCTAGCTATGTATTTAGAATTGAGATTAATGAATCCTGTGGTAATTGTATTTTTAAATTTTCAAGGAAATTCTCTACCATTTTCCATTGCTACTGAACTGTTTGACATTCCCTCTAACTGCACACAGCAGTTCCACTTTCTTCACATCCTCATGAGCACCTGTAATTTATTTTTCCGGCAGCAGTCATCTAAATGGGTCTGAGCTGATAGTCCGTTGTAGCTCTGATTGCATTATCTTTCACAGTTAGTGATATTAAGCAAAGTTTCATCCGCTTGTTAGCCATTTGTACATCTTCTTTGAGTAAATGTCTATTCAACTTTTTGTCCATTTTTAAATGGGTTATTTGTTGTTGTGTTATAGGAGTTATTTACATATTTTAGAACCCCTTCTCAGCTACATAATTTAGCAATATTTCCTATCATTTGGTAGTTTGCCTTTTGACTCTGTTGTTTGTTTTTTCTGATGTGAAAAATGTTTTAAGTTTCATGTAGTCCCATTTATCTATTTTTGATTTTGTTAACTGTGCTTTGTGTCCTAGTCAAGAAATTATTGCCAAAGTCAATATCATGAATCTCTTCTTGTGTTTTCTTCTAGGACTTTGTTATTTTTAAGTCTTATATGTAGAGTATTTAAATTCAAATTTTGAGTTATTTTTGTATGACATAAAATCAGACCCTTCTTTCTCATGTAGATATCAAATTTTACCAATCCATTTGTTAGAGTATTATGTGGTCTGTACGCCCTCATCAGATAATTATTGATCATGTGCATTGAATGGTTATTTCTGGCCTTTCAATTCTATTGTATTACTCTCTACACCTGTTTTTATGTCATCAGCATACTTTAGATTACTGGACCTTTGCATCACTTCACTTATTTTAAAAACATTTTCCTTTTTATTTCATAACATATCTCTTCTTTCTTTCTTGAGAGCAAATATTGTACAGATGATAGTATGATTTTATTCTTTCATGATTAAATGTGAATCCCTAATAGTTATGAGCATTGTCTTATAAAGTTACAATATCATTATCACTCACTATAAAATTAGAAATACTTAATTGGTATTATTTCATACCTAATCCATGATAAAATGTATGAATTGTCTTAAACATATATGATTTGGCTTATTTGAATCAAAATTTAGACAAAGTCCACACTTAAAACTCTTTCCCTTTCTCCATGTACATTTGATTTACAGACACTCAATTAATTCCCCTAGAGAGCAACCTATGTTTTGGATTTTTAGTTTGTTTGTTTGTTTCCATGGTCTGCAATTTAACTTTAAATACAATTTAACTGGTAGTTCAACTGTATGATTATTTAACCATAAGTTTTAATTAGCTCTAGAATCTTGATCTTTTCATGCTTGCATCCAGTGTGCTTTGTAAACTTCTTTGCAAATTGAGGGTTCTGAGGGTCTCTGTCAGTTTCACCAGGCATTCTCAGAAATGTCTTACCGTGTTTCCACCCCAGGTAAGTAAGATCCTCTCCTCTTAAAGGTGAAAATTGAAAAGATTTCTGTATTTGCGCTTTTCGTTGTATTTTGTATATGTCAGTTGTCCCCATTCACATCTTGTTATTCTTCACCACCCAACTTTGACTTGTTCTACTGCTATAGGTGCTTTCCTGCTCCCATTTATAATCTGAAGTTTATAGAAATTCCCTGCCTCTTAGTTCTTTTAAAACATGCTTTCAGTGGATTTCTCCTTTGCTATCCTAATTGCTTTATTTGTCTTTCAGGAATAATTTGGGGCAGACCAAGAACCTATCTTGCTGCCAAGATCACACCACTAGAAGTTCTTCTACTCTCTCTCTGTGAAAGAGAAGAAAAAAAAAAATCACAGAAACACCTCCCAACATATTCTCTTTCACTTCCCCCTCCAATACCCACCCCTGAAGGTAATGCCTATCTGGATGTTGATATGTTCTGCTGCCATGCATGTTTTGTACTTTTACTACATGTGAATACACCCATTAAGTTGATTCCTCATTTTGTGGTTTCAGAATATTTGCATACATTTTTATATATATATGATTTGTTACTTTGTTTTCTTTATTTGAAATTATTTGTTAAGATTTATTCATATTGAATTATGAAGCTCTAAATTGTTCAGTTTAACTGCTGTACAGTATTCCATAATTTTAAAAAGCATGACTTTTTTGTGAAGTTCTGCTAAGGGAAAATTATTTCTATTCTTACCATAACAAGCAGGACAGCAAAATAATCACCAGCATATATCTTGTATGTGTTCATCTGCATGGATTTCTCTAAAATCCACATCTAGGAATGAAAAAGTATGCACCAGTGGGTACATGCACTTTCACATGCCCACACAAAATCAGGTGTATTGATGCCAACATTTATGGCATTTTAATTTCCTACATCCTTGTCGCTGTGAAATGATATCTTCCTGTTTATTTATTTTTTTTATTTTCTGGACTAAAATGTGAAATTGGGCCTCTTTCCAAGTCTTATGGATCATGCGTTTTTCTTCTTTATCTGTTGTGTTTATAAATTTGACCGTTTGTGTTTTGGGTTACACGTCAATTTCTTAGTGATTTGTGAGAGTTTCAAAAATATATTCCAGATAGCAATCCTTTGTGTGTGTGTGTGTGTTTATTAAACACAATGCCTTCTCAGGAAGTTTTGTGAGAATTTGATCCGCCTTCCTCTGGCCCTCCCTTCCCCATCCCTCTCTGCCTGCATCTCCAAAATCCTTTCTTTCCCTACAACTCAGCATTTGTCCATGCAAGCAGGCAGAATAGTTCGCATGTTCCCAGATCTCCACCTCTACTCCACTGCCACCAGATTTCCTTGTGGAACAGCCCTGCTTCTTTCGGAAGACACACACACTTACGAAAACAGGTATTGGTGTGGAATTGTTACGGTCAGCGTGGCACAGACCTATTTCACATGGAGCTGACACTCCTTTCAGTGCGCCTCTGACCCTCTGCCCTCTTTCTGGAACTTTACTTTCCTACTGTCACAGAATTGCTGCAAGTCCGATGAGTGTGATCAGCAAAGTGTTTGGTGTGCAATTGGTACTAACATGATGACAGGAAAAAAGAAAAATGAATTGTAATCACTATTCAAACATAGCCCGTGTTTTGATATGAGAATTTGATGTTCCTGACAAAATAATTCAGATAGATGATAATTTCACTGAAATAAGTCGATTTTGAAAGAGAAAAGGTTCTAGGATACTGTGTATCAGATCATAGTACTGCACCATCCCCCCACACAAAAAGTGGTGTTAATGCACAAATTCTTCTGTAGGTTTGGGTGGCAGAAGCAGTGTCATTTTGATCAATTAAAATTTTTGAAACTGGTACGTAAAATGGTATAGCATGTGATTCTTTGGTTTTGATTTGTTGCTTTATTCTTGAATTTTGAGACAGGGTCTTGCTATGTAGTTCAGGTTGTCCTTGGACTCACACTATATAACCCAAGCTGGCCTCATGGCAGTCCTGCCTTAGCCTCCCAAGTGCTGGGATCACAAGTGTGTGCTACTGTACCCGGCACATGTGATGTTCTGTCGATACACGTATATGTTGTGTAACGTCTAAGTGAGATTAGAAGTACCTAACTCTTCAAATAGCTATCATTTCTTTATGCAGAAAACATGTGAAATGCTTTCCTCTAGCTTTTTGAGGTGCATACCATATTATTGTTACCTGTAGCCACCCCATCATGCAGTCACACAGAAGACCTTTCTGCTCTTCCCTAACTATAGCTTAGTACCCATTAATCACTCACACACACACACACACTCTCGCCAGCCTCTGGTAATCACTGTTCCACCCTTAGCTCCAATACGAGATGAACTTTTTTAGGAGCATACGTGAGTGATGTCATGCAGATCTGTCTCACTGCACCAGAAAAGAAAGGTTTGTGCTTGTCCTTCTCCTATGATAAGGGTGTCCGGTTCCATCCATATCATTGCAATTGACAGCGTTCACTTCTCAGGTGAGCTTGCTAATGGCCTGCACCTTGAGCCCCCACGAGGGCCTTGACTTGGTAGAAAGCCTCGGCTCTGCCTCTGTGCTTGGCAGCAGACCTTAGCCCCTGACCCGCATCAGCTGGGGACCCTGGCCACCTACACGCTCACCATCCGCGGTTCTGCATCCTAGTGTCAGCTCGCTCTTCTCACTGCCCTTTCTTTTTCCCTCTTTCCTGCTTTTCCTTTGCTGTGAAGATTCTCTTTGTAGGCAGACCCCCGGAGTGCATTTAGAAGGGACATTTGTCCCTGTACTGCAGAATGAAACCAGCTGAGCATTTTCCGCTGTTTTACACAGGCAGTGGGAGGGAAGAATCCATTCTTATTGAAAGTCTAATCCGAGACGGATTTGGTTTCTTTTGTTTGTAATACTGTGCTGAGACTGGCCACAAAGAAGCAAAGTTACGGGTTTTTCCAACTTCTTCCCATAAAAACACCAACTCTGGCTTGGAAGTTAACCGTGTTGTCTGCACTGCCCTCTCCAAAGAGATGGGTTCCATCCTTTCTAGCCTTTGCCACCAATGCACAAACCACCGCTTTCCTCTTCAAACCTCGACAGTTCAGTCGGTGCATTCAAGCTGAGTCCCGTTGCATTGTTTTTACACAGACAAACAGACTTACACGCATGTGTGTGTGAGCGCACAGCGAACCATATTCTCAATTTTTAAAAATTATTCTCCCATATAATAAGAGAAAGGGTCAAGTACAGGTCACAAAAGAATTTTCCAGAAAACAGACAATGTGTGTCTTCGGGAAAGGATTACAGGTCTCAGACTGGTTAGAAATGAAGTTTCCTAGCATAAATTTCCATGGTTCATGCTGAGACTGCAGGGAGTTTCCAGCCCTCCTCTGCCACCACCAGAGAAGGCTGCAGGCGGGAGTGTGCTACTGCCTCTCACCCTGTTGTTCCCACAGCACCCCTGGGCGTTACCTGCCCAGAGGACAAGGCAGGACTAACCAGATGACTGCTCAAGAATGTGCCCCAGTGGGGATGCTGAGAGGACAGGCATGTGGCTGTCTTTGGAGAGTTGTTTAAGCAGCAACCCGCTGACTATGACCTGTACCTTTGTCACCTTCAGTAATTTCTCTTCCCGTAACAGGAAAAGCGATGCTGGGAAGTAAACAAGTGACAGCCAAATCGAAATCACTTCCGGTTCTATTAGCCAATGGGATCCCATTTTCTAACCCCGGAACTGAGTCTTAATAATCCATAGTTTTCCTTTTAGTGTGTTTTGTTTAGAAATTGAACCTCAAAGCCACGAATACCAGGGAGGTTCAGTGATGCCTCCGCAAGAGCTCAGGATCTGAAGACACTAGACGTCAACCTCACTGCTTTACTGCTCTGTCGCCCTGGTCCTGCCAACCCATAAGCCATTTGCTTGTTATTACTCTAGTTTATAAAATGATGATTATTATAGCCACTTTGATAGATTAATGAGAAAACATGTAAGCAATCAGGTATGTGCAGGTGTTCACTAGTTTATGGGTCCCTTTTTCAATGGGCGCAAGCTAATGGTACCTAGTCCTTCTGCTCAGGAAGGACTGGCCTGCTGTCCGCAGTCATTCACACAAACAGCCTAGGAATCAGGCCACTGCACACACATGGTCTGTGCTTGCTCTTCCTCGGACACAGCTGGTGTTCCCCTCCCTCAGGGGCACAGATGTGACGCACTTCTCCTGGTCATGCACATGTGCCGGCTTTTCCACCTCTGTCACCCGCCCATGTCACTCCCTCCCTGCTGCTCCCTCCTTGTTCTGCTGCCGAGACCCCTTTCCCACAGTCTTTCCATCTTTTAACTTTTTAATATTTCTTTCTCTTGGTACCAAGGATTGAACCCAGGGTACTGTGTGTGCTACCATTGAGCTACCTGCCCACTTTTCTATCTTTAAATAGACTTCTTAGCCTCTGGCATTTTATACCATTTTCTTTTTATTATATTAAGAGCTCTTCTCTGCTCCCTTTGCCCCAGACTGTGTACTCCAGGGGTCTAAAGTTTTAGTTGCTTGCTTCGGTCACGTAGCCCAAGCACCTGTTTTCTGCTGTGTGGTCAGGGCATAACAGCTCTTTCTGAATGAATGACTGTGCTCAGACATCTCAGACCAAGTCAGACAATAGAACTTACTCAGGAAAGCGCTGCGCCTTGAAGCAATGCTCTTTATACTGATCTCTAGAGCCCGGAGTATGGAAAATATGAAATGTATGAAATGGATTTAAAAATGGATTCAGGTAGCACACAGCTGCCCCGGGGGCCTGGAAATTATCCAGGCTTGGGCAAAACCCATTATCATTAGTCTCTTCTTTCTGGCTTATGATTTTTCCAATCAAATATACTGGCCTAGGATTTTTTCTATATTTGACTTAAATTATGCATCCAAAAGGTCAGGATAATGGGGCGAATACAAACTTACAATCCATGAGCTAACTTTGACAAATGTCATGATGAAAATGTATGCTCACTAGGCCGTCTGAAGTTTCAATGTTGACATTTAAATTAAAACCAATGCTCATCATCTTGATAATAGATGAGCCATAAAATGGAATTCAGGTGCATTTCATCCTTGGCTAGTCCTCTGCTTTGCCTGTCATTTTGAGCTTAATTGAGCAGCCCTGCTCCAAATGGGGAGACACGGCTGAAGAAGCCATTGCTGAGAATCTATTCTTTGCTCTTGGGATTTGGTGCTCCACGGAGTATCAGAGAGGCATTAGGCAGTGCACTCTTTGGAAAGTACAACACCTTCTCTGCACTCGAGAGAGGGCATAAATTCAGCAGATAGAGGAAGGGGATGGAGAAAGAATGAGGAGAGTTCTGTCCATGTTCCAGCTCCATAAGAGGAATGAAAATATTATGCACTGCAAACAGATATAAAAAAGGAAAAGAATCAAGAGATGGATGAATAGGGGAGGGAGGGGAGGGAAAGAAGATGTAAGAAGGTAAGATGTTGTAGGTGCATGTGAGGATTTCCCACAAGGAATGCAAATTTTATGTGCTACGAACATGAACTAATAAGAAAATGAAAACTAGAAATGACATTAGATGAGTTATTGGAAGGAATTCAAACCATGGAACATAAAATAAAGAGAAGTAAGTACATACTACAGAAACATGGGAACAAGGTTTAGGACAATTATGCTAAGCTTTTCACCAGAGAGCTAGAATTCAGAAATACTCTCATCTTACCTGAACTTTTTCTCCCTCCACTGTCAGTAGTTAAAATAATGATCTTTCCTCTGAGATCTCCTTAGAATGGCTACTTGAAATATATTAATCTGATTCTTCACAAGTACGGTGCTGTAATATGTACTTAAAGGGTCACATATGCCTGAACAAACAGCCATCACACAAAAGCTTGCCATGGTGCTGGTATCCAGTCCTGCTTTATAACAATTCACTTATCTATGTAGTATGTCTTGTCTCTGCTCTGGATATCAATATAGTGACATATTTTGCAAAAAGCTGAGCACAGTAGCACACAACTACAGTCCCAGCTGCTCAGAAGGCTAAGTAAGGCAGGAGCATTGCGATTTTGAGTCTAGACCAGACAATTTAGCAAGATCCTGTGTCAAAATAAAATAAAAAGGGATGAGGATGTAGCTCCTCAGCGATACAACACTTGTCTAGCAAGTTGGAGGCCTTGTGTTCAATCCCCAGTACCAAAAAAAAAAAAAAAAAGGAAAGCAAGAAGAAAGAATAGGGGGAGGAGGAGGAGGAGGAGGAGGAGGAGGGAGAAGGATTTCACAAGCTGTGTCTAAGAATAATGCTCTCGGTAAACACTAAACTTCTTTGTGTCCTACCTCATCGTGAACAGAGTTATGCACATCTCTGAACACACGGGGTCAAGGAAATACACAGTAATTTGCTGAAACGATGTGAAGAGAGAGAACTAAGTCAAGCACGCCTGTAAACAGAAATATACTCTAATGTGTGTTACAGTCTCAAGTGCTGAAATACAGAAGTTTCACTTTAGAGTCAGCACTCCCAGGTAGCATTAACGAAGCCACCAACTTGACTGGATTCATTCTAACCTATTTTAGTGAGGCTGTGCCAGGGGACACAATTAAAGGCTTAGCCAGTTGACGGGAGCCCACCTTGGAAGAGTATTCATCTCTAAATTTTACACAAAGGCACACACAAGTGGGATATATCAAAATATAAGATCATAAACTCCCCAAATATACATGTGTGAGCAAAGATGACTGGCCTAGTTTAGAAAGCCCTATAACAAGTAGAAATGAAGGAAAGCAGACAGCTGCCTGCTCCCCAAGCCCTGATGACTTCGCTATCACAGAACAAGAACTACATCAAATGGATAGTGCTAAAAGCCACTTTGGAAGACAACTAATCCAACCCCGGTAATTTACAGATGATGTAAATGGGTTTAGAGAAGTTGAACAACGTGCTGTCAATCCATCATTCATTGGTACTGGAGAATATATGGAAAAACAGAATAAATTATCACTGCCATTTAAGATAAGGGAAAGAAAATGCTTAATAGGAAAAAACAACTGGGATGAGAGAAAGAAGAAGGAGGGGAAATACATATACCCACACACACAAGATAGCTAAGATAACTGTACTTATTTCTATTGTTTTATTGAAAGGAATAATTAATGTTTAACTGTTTGATCAATCTTGCATTCCTATACCTGGTAAACTGAGCAACTACTTTGAAGATAATAATCACTAATACAATAACTGTTGTTGATTTCCTATCATCTTGTTTTGAGATTGTGTGTCATTTTTATAGTTTTTGTGTTATTTGGTTTCTGTCTTTGTTTTTGTTATTTCATTTTTGTTCTTTTCTCTTTAAAATAAAATTTTAGAAAGAGATGTATCAGTCTTATTAGGATCATTTAATTTCATAGGGCACCAGGTCATGTGACACTATATAGTTGAACTGGCCAAGTGTTTCATTTTGCTCTCAGAACTTAGGGGTGGGTTTTTATTGCCTTGCCTTGTTTCATGTTATTTGTGATGCCCTCTTCACTTCAATTAGATTATTATTCCTAGTCAGCTTTTCTTCGGCCAAGACACAGCTTTTTCTATAAACAAATGATAAATGGGGTCCCCGCACTGTCCCTGTTCCCTCTTGCTGCTTTCTCTTTTGCAGTTAACCATGAAGAGTTGAATAGCCTGTGCCGAGAAGGAGGGCTGGTGTCAGGGGATTTAGATATTGCACATTGGCCCAGCAATTAAATTCAGCCAACCAGAGAAGCAATAAACATGATGGATCCAGATCACTGGCTGACTATTTCAGACACATGATTCTGGTTACACAGTGGAAACCTAAAAGTCATAGGACCACAGAGGAGGTCGTGACTTGCGTTATGTCTAGTTAGTCAACAAAGCACACACCCTTAGAGCTAAAAGGGCTGAGAATGTTGTAGGTTGGAAAGTTAATTGATAGCTGAACCAGACTGAGAACAAAGAATTTCTCTTAGTCCAAGATTGCCTCTAGCGAACCTCTAACTTGGAGAACAGTGCAGCTCTGGAAGTGATCTGTACGTATTTCTCTTCATTCTGTGGAATAGTTAGATGGCCTCTCACAATTTCAAGTAGTCCTGGCTGAAGTTTCATGTGTCTTTGTTTATTTTGAAACTTCAAATTGTTTATAAATTTTTTAATTCCTGAGTTAGGCTAACTTTTGTCTAAGAAGAAGGAGAACACATAGCCTTGAGTTGTGAGCCACTGATGTGGAGGAATTGGACTATGTAAATCAAGGACATGGGGAAAATCCGATGAAATTTGTAGTGGCAAATTCCCTGGACTGGCTAAAAGGTTTAAGAGTAAGTTTAAGGCAAGACAGACAGAGAATAAGGAAGAAGGAAAACTGACAAGATAAGTTTTTCTTAGGAAACTCCTCTGAGTCATTTTTTATGACACGTCTCTCTGCGACTTAGATGAGCCCAAATGACTAGCTTATTCTTCCAAAATTGTTTATCTTCAGGATGCTGTTTTCTAGCCTCAGTGCAGGCAGGCTTGGGTCCTTCCATGCACTGCTCTCCTAATGGGTTAAGGAATCAGTCAGAGTGATGAAGCAGTGAATCCACCCTGTGGCCCATCTTAGACACTGAAATTAGAGATAAAGTACTACCCATTCCTTATTGTCATTTTCCAGTCTTATCATGACACAAAGAGTGGGTCAAAGTCATAATCTGCCAGTTTGTAACCAAGACTACCTCCAACCCACTGTGTAACCAAATGAACAAACAATAGACTTTTATCACATGAAGTCACTGGCATTTAGGAGCTGTTTGTTACAGCTACTCCTGTCACTTACCTGAAAACAGGAAATGGCTTGTTCATTTTGTTCATGTAAACAGTCCCCCCCAGCCAGGTGCTAGGCATTTTACATATTTTTCACCAATGTCCTATTCTCTTTGTGATTACTGGCTTCTTTGAAATTCAATAAAGCATTGTACTAGTTCTGGTCGATAAATTATAAATGTAAGTTCATGTGGCTGAGCTGTGGGCTTCCTGTATCCCATTACTGAGGTGCACTTTTCACCAGCTATGATGATCATAAGGTTTTACTCTGTAGATGGTGCAGCTACCACATGCTGTAGTAGAGTCCCTAGTTTCCCAGGTTTCTGAGTGACTCTCTGGAGCTGAGCTTCGAGTCAACCAAAAATGAGTGTACAACCAAAAGACTTAGAGATTTAATATCGAATTCAGTAGCATAGCTGGGTACCAGGCCAACACTCAAAAATCAATTGCGTTCCTGTATGTGAATAACAAACTCACTGAGAGAGAAACTAGAAAAACGACACCTTTCACAATAGCATAAAAAGTGAAATACTTAGGAATCAATCTAAAGAAAGGAAGTAGAAGATCTATGTCTTGGTTATTTTTCACTCGTTGCTGGGACAAAATACCTGATGCCCAAAATTAAGGAAGGAAAGGTTTATTTTGCTTACAGTTAGTGGAAGTTTCAGTCCATACTTGGCAGATTACAAGGCCGAGTGGCACATGGCAGAGGGCTACAGCTCATGGTGACAGAACACAGCAAAGCAACAAGCACAAAAGCCAGGAATCCCCTGAAGCAGCCTCTTCCTCTCCCTTACATATGCAAACTATCCACCCCAGGGCTGGTGTAGCTCTCACACCCACAATCAATCAAACTCTAAAAGCCTGCCCCATGACCACATGAGGCTTTGGGGGGACATCCAAACACAAACTATAACAATCTATACATTGAAAATTACAGTACTCTGAAAAAGGAGATTGAAGAGGATATCAGAAAATGGAACGATATAATTTGCTCTTGGTTGGGAAGAAACAACATAGTTAAAATGGCCATATTCAATGCAATTCCAGCCAAAATACCATCAGCCTGCCTCACAGAACTAGAGAAAACATTCTTCAAATTCATTTGGAACCAAAAGAGACCTAGAAGAGCAAAAACAATTTTGGGCTACAAAAGCAAGACAGGAGGCACCACTATCCCTGACCTGAATTTATACTACAGATCTACCATGATAATAACAGCATGGTAGTGGCAAAAAAAAAAAAAAAAAAAAAAAAAAATCAGACCTGAGGATCAGTGAAACAGATTAGAAGATTAAGAAACAACTCCAAATGCACTCAGCCAACTTACTTTGACAAAGTGTCCAAATACCTTCACTGGAAGAAAGATAGCCTCTTTAATAAATAGTGCCAGAGAAGCTGGCTTTCCACAGGCCAATAACTAAAACTAGACCCATATCTCTCACCATGTACTAAAATAAAACTGAAATAGATCAAAGATTGAAATATTAAAACAGAAATACTAAGTCTGCTGGAAAAGAGAATAGGTAGAACTCTTGAAGACAGGTGTAGGCAAAATTTTATGAAAAAAACAATTGCACATGAAATACTACAAAGAATCAACAACTGGGATTTCATTTCATTAAAAGCCTTTGCAAAGCGAAAGAAATCACCAACAGAGTGACGAGACAACTCACAGAATGGGAAAAAATTTTAACCAGTTGTCCCTCACACAAAGGACTACTATCTAGAATGTATAAAAAGTTGAAAAGAACAGACTCCTCTGCCAATTTAAAGACCCAATCCAAAATGGGCATGTGAAATGAATAGATATTTCTCAGAGGAAGAAATACAAAAGGCAAATAAATATATAAAATGTTCAGCATCACTGGTCATTCAAGAGATGCAAATTAAAACAATGCTGAGATTCTATCTCAGTCCAAAAAGAACAGCTATTATCAAGAAATTACCCAGTAACGGGGATTTAGCTCAGCAACACAGCACCTGCCTGGCAAGTGCAAGGTAGTGAGATCGATTCCTAGTAGCAGAAAAAAAGCAAAAAAAAAAAAGAAAGAAAAGGAAAAATGGGGCTGGGGATTTAGCTCAGTGGCACAGTGCCTGCCTGGCAAGCATGAGGTCATGAGTTCTATTACTGACACCGGAAAAAAAAAAAAATTAAAAAGACAAAAAAAGAAATTACCCAGTGACAAATGCTGTTGGGGCTGTGGGAAAAAGGAACTCTTCTTCTCCACTGTTGGTGGTAGTGTAGACTGGTGCAACCACTGTATAAATCAGTGTGGAAGTTCCTCAAGAAACTAGAACTACAGGATCCATTCTGTTATTGTTGCTTTATCTGTTTGCTAACTGGGAATCAAACTTATCTTTTAAAGCTGATAAATCAAGCAACTAGTGATGTGGGGAGAGGGGAAGAAAGAGAAAAATGATAAAAGGAGGATAAAATGGGAACAAACTGTAAATAAGGAGGGGAAGAGGGTTGAAGGGAGGGGAATGAATTGGGGAAAAAAGAAGAATCAAGATAGATCATGTACAGGTACAAAATCCCTATGATGAATGTGATCATTATGTATGCCTAAATTTACCAATAAACTTAATTTTAAAAATTAATGTATAATTTGGGCAGGAAATAAGGTTTCATTGAAATAAGGCACTGAATAACACAATCTAACTTATCCTGACTAATAAATGACATAAATGCTAAGATATATGTGTGTATGTTAATACATGTTTATGTATATAAGCATCTATGTATGTATATGAGCATATTTATATATACATAAGTATAAACTCATATATGTACAGTCATGATGTACAGTCAGGTCACTCTATGATTGGGAAACTCCCTAGAAATGTATTGTTGGGAGATACCTCATTGTACAAACATCATAAACTGTACTTACACAGACTGTGATGACCACAGCATCACTGGGCAATATAATCTTATGGGACCACTGCCAAAAATGTGGTCTGTCACTGACCCAAAGCTGCACAGTTATAAATACAAATAAGAGGTGTGTTAGTCAGGATATGTTTACGTGTATACACATTTTACCAAATTGCTACATGAAGGATTTTGACAATACAATATAGCAATGCTTTGTTATATAGAAAAATATCCTAATTGTGCCTTGCAAAGAAGCTACTTTTCAGCTATTTGGATTACTTTTTAAAATACCATGTCACAAAGGAATGCACAGGCCAGATGACAACCTCTATAGGAGGGTCTGCCGTGGATAATTTAACTCTATGTTTTAACTAGTATGGAAAATAAGCACAGACTAGATGGAATCATGAGGTCTTTGCCCAAGTACCAGTCCTTACACTCAAAAATGATCAGAGTAAGTTTTCCTGCTCTGAACTGAGTAGTGTGAGCCTCCCCATCACTTCCTCAAGGGGGAGCAGCTGAAGTTTTGAGGAGCACCTGTCCTGCTGCACAGAGGACAGGGGCGGGGATGCGGAGGGAGGTGTGCTCCTCAGCCTTTCTGTTCAGGGATGTAAATAACGGGGTGACCAGAAAGCCAGACTCATGGTGCTCTCCCTGTACTGTGCTCCTCCCGAGGAAATGCTGAGACTTTCTCTTTTCTGTAGAATGTTGAGAAGATGATTGTGTCAACCTAAATTTTAAAAAGAATAGTGACATCTGTGTGGGATTAGCAGAGCGCTGCAGTGGGAGAATTCATGCTGTGGTACTCCAGGGGCATATTCCAAGAGAGTGAGGCAAGAGGAAGTTTTCAAAGCAAAAGTGAGGAGGATTACATCAGATATTTTGAAATAATACTTGGTGACAAATCCTTGGGCAAAATGCTTTAATAACCACAGTGGTGTTAGTCCAAGGTTGGGCAGACAGGTGCCAGGCAGGTGTGTTTGTAGAAATACCTCTTTTTGAGGTGGTGGTGACCTCTGTCCACATTTGTGGTTCCTGCAACCTTTTGTGAGAGTTACTATCAATCGATCATCCCTAAGAACCTTTTCTTCACAACCGCCCAGCTTTGTTTCCTTTTCACCTACTTCAGGGTGCACAATGTCTGCATTTTGACCCTGATAACATCCATATTTATCTCACTATAAGCTTCTTATTATAACTATTAAAACCTTGTCTGAGTCTTCTACATCTTGCAATTATTATTGCTCAATGCTAAAACCTATCTCCCCTCACTAAAGAGACAGGCTAAGTGTAATATGATATTCTGAAGCGGATGCTGAAACAGGAAGAGTATTCTTGGAAAAACCAGTGAGCTCTAAATAAACTCTGCAGCATAGTTGGCAGTAATTGATGTTAATTTCCCCCCACTATCCCCAGAGCCTTCTCATTCAACCACATCTCCAGTTCAGTTTTGCCTTTTATTTTGAGAAACGCTCTTTCTAAGTCTCTAAGTTTCCCAGATTGGGCTGAGACTTGCCGTCCACCTGCCTCAGCCTCCCAGAGTGCTAGGACAACAGGTATGTGCCGCTACATCCGGTCTTGATGTTAATTTCTTAGCTTTGATAAACGTGTCACAGTTCTATAAAATGTTAACATTCAGAGATCCTGGATGAAGGTTATACAAGAACCCTCTATATTACCACTGTAATTCTTCTATAAATCTAAAATTATTTGCAAATTAAAATTCAAAAGAAAAATATTCACCTTCTATAAGATAGGGAGCCCTACTACTAGAAATTTAATCTGATGAGTGAATTCATGTCAAAGCCTGCCCAAAGGAAAAGTAGATGCGATGGAGTAAGCCTGAGAAGATATTTTGGGGCTCCTCTTTTAATATAAATTCCTCTAGATATAAAAATTCTAAATAACTCAATATCAGTCAATGAAATAAAAAAAAATGTAATTAAAAACTTACCAACAGGGGGCTGGGGATTTAGCTCAGCGGC
>NW_004955423.1:21279838-21286290 GCF_000276665.1 Chinchilla lanigera
AACTTACCAACAAAGAAAAGCCCAGGTCCTGATGGATTCCCTGCTGAATTCTACAAGAAATTTAGAGAAGATCTAATGTCATTACTCACCAAACTCTTTAATGAAATTGAAAGGGAAGCAATACTCCCAAAGTCATTCCTTGAAGTAAGTATTACCATGATACCAGAAACCAGACAAGGACCCAACTGAAAAAGAGAACTACAGGCCAATCTCCCTAATGAACATAGATGCAAAAGTCCTCAATTAGATACTGGCAAATGAAATGCAGCAAATCATCAAGAAGATTATACATCATGACCAAACAGGATTTATTCCAAGGCTGCAGGGATGGTTCAACATATGCAAATAAATAAATGTAATGCACCATATCAACAGACCCAAAGAAAAAGATCACACAATCATCTCAGTAGATGCTGAAAAGTATTCAACTAAGCCCATTATCCTTTCATGATATTAAAAAACCTATAGAAAATTGGAATAAATGGTCTTTATTGCAATCTGATAAAAACCACCTATGACAAACCAATAGCCAGCAATGTACTAAATACACAAAAACTGAAAGCTTTCACTCTAAAATTATGAGCAAGACAAAGATATCCACAGTCACAACTCTTACTCAGTATAGTTCTGCAAACACTAGCCAGAGCAATTAGAAAAGAGAAACAAGTAAAAGGAATAAAGATAGGAAAGGATGAAGTTAAATTATTATTATTTGAAGATGACATGATACTCTACATAGAAGATCCCACCCTAAAACTCAACCAAATGACATCTAAACTTAATAACCAAATTCAGTAGCACAGCTGGATACAAAGTCAGCACTCAAAGACCAGTTGTGTTCCTATACACAAACAACAAACTCACTGAGAGAGAAATTAGGGAAACCATTCCTTTTATAATAGCACCAAAAAAAAAAAAAAAAAAGGAATACTTAGGAATCAATCTAACAAAGGAAATAAATGATCTGTACACTGAAAACTACAGTACACTGAAAAAGGAGATCAAAGAAGGTAACAGATAATAGAAAGATATACCTGGCTTTTGGGTAGGAAGAACCAATGTAGTGAAAATGGTCACACTTTCAAAATTTTTATACAGATTTAATGCAACCTCACAGAACTAGAGAAAACATTCCTAAAACTGGAACCAAAAGAGACCTAGAGTAGTAAAAACACTTCTAGGAAATAAAGGTAAGGCAGGGGACATTACAAGCCTTGGCTTGAAATTATACTACAGAGCTACCATGATGAAAACAGCATGGTACAGAAAAAAACAGGCCTGGGAATCAATGGAACAGATTAGAAGATGCAGAAATAACTCCAAACACACTCAGTAACCTTATCTTTGACAAAGGAGCCAAACACCTTCACTAGAAGAAAAATAACCTTTTTAATAAATGGTGCTGGAAAAACTGGCTTTCCACATGCTGAAGACTACAAGTAGACTCATGTCTATCACCAAGCACTAAACTAAAGTCAAAATGAATCAAAGATCTAAATATTAAAACAGAAACCTTTAGTCTGTGGAAAAGATTAGGTAGAACTCTTGAAGATATAGGCATAGGCAAAGGTCATGAAGAAAACCCCACTTGCCCAGGGAACACTACAAAGAACCAACACCTGGGACTTCACCTTATTAAAAAGTTTCTGCACAGATCACCAACAGTGTGAAAATACAACCCATATAGTGGAAAAAAATTTCTAGTTGTTTCTCAGACAAAAGACTACTATCTAGAACATATAAAGAATGGGCATCTGAAATAAACAGACACTTCTCAGATGAAAAAAGTGCAAATGGAAAATAAATATATGAAAAATGTTCAGCATCACTGGTCATTTGAGTGATGCAAATTAAAACAGCACTGAGATTCCATCTCACTCCATAAAGAATGGCTATTATCATAAAATCAACAAATAACACATTCTGGTGGGGCTGTGGGGAAAAAGGAGCCCTTTTCCACCTTGGTGGGAGTACAGAATGGTGCAACCACTGCAGAAATCAGTGTGGAGGTTCCTCAAAAAATTAGAAATAGATGCCTCATTGGACCTAGTTATTCCCCTTCTGGGTATCTTCCTGGAAGAATTAAAAGCAACATACCACAGCAATATATGCATACCTACATTTATAGCACCACAGTTTGTTATAGCTAAATCTTGGACAAAACCCAAATGTTCGTCAACTGATACATGGATAAAAAAAGATGTTGATTTTTTTATACAATGGAGTACTACTTACTCATAAGGAAGGATAAGCTTGGGTCATTTATAGCTAAAAGGGATTGACCTTGATTGAGACCATACTTTTACAAGAAATAAATCAGACACATGTGTAAATATCACATTGTGCCTCTGACATGAGAAACTAAAAGTGTAAATAACAGCCAAAATGTATATTAGATGTTGTAAAATAGGAAGAAATTGTTCAAAAGTAAAGGGGAACTGGCAGAGGGGAAGAAGGGTAGGGAAAAAATGAGAAAAGAATAATAAAATGGAAACAAAGCTTTATAAATAAGGAGGGGAAGAAGGGTTGAAGGGAGGGAAGGAGAATGGGGAGAAAAGGAGCAACTAAGATAGATCACAGGTACAAGGTCCCTATGATGGATGTGATCGTTATGTATATCTAAATGGTCCCAATGAACAATGATAAAAAAATAACATTGTGGTATTATTCTTCATATATACTCTGTAACAAAGCTAAGATACAATTGGCATTTAAGTAAATCTGCATTAAAGTTTAGTAAATAATACAAGAGTGAAGCATTTCAAAAAGCTGGCCACAGTGAGTGTGTGACTTCTCATTAATTTGATGAATACTAAAAGATATACTTTTCTACTTTGCTCCCAGATTTCTTCCTCCTGGGGAAGTTCTTAAACATGCAGTATCCAAGAATGGTATCTACTATTCTCAACTCCTTGATCAGGTGGAGAGAAGGGAGTTAAAACTTTATCCTCATAATTCTTTGAAAGATTCTGTGGACATGGAAAGTTGTCCCTGTTGGATACCACACCAATGCTCTCTATGACTGATAATCTTAATGTTCATGGAGCACAGATTAGATGCTGACACATAAACAATCTCCTGAGACTCAAAGCAGGAGGGAAAAATAGTAAATAGCCTTGGAGTCAGAAAGAGCTAGACTTAAGTAACAGATGTGTCACTTTCTAGCCAACTTCTCTTGTATATAAGTTTCAGTTTGCTTTTCTATACAACTATTTATAAGGAGCCTATTCATAAGGTCACTGTGAGATTTAATGACACAGCATAAGTAAGCCAGTTTCTGGGATAAAGTAGGGCATCTGAATCAGTTCCTGATTGTCTGAAAAAAGGCAGGATTAGATAATGTTGAAATTGTCCTAATGAATATATTGAAAGTATGACCATAAGATGGAAAAGTGCCAGAAGCATAGGTACACAACTTGGGGATGGCTTTGCCCAAAGAGTCACACTTCTTCACAATTGTGCCGATGCTGGACTGTGGTCATAGCCGTGCCCCAGAGAACCAATCAGCACAGCTCTACCCTGGTGCTACTGCTTGTGATGTCCCGGAAGAAGGACAAACACAAAGCTCTGGTAGAACCAAGGTTCACTGCAAGACAACTCTGTTTATAGACAGTAATTTCTTTTGTGTTAACTGCATCATCACAGACATCTCAGTCAAAATGAATTTGCTAGTGATGCTCTTCACAGTGACCTTATGAAGAGAGCTTTCAGAGCCCACAGTCAGAAGAGGAAAAAAATTAACAATATAAAACATACAGTGAACATCTGTCTAGCTGAGTACAGGGACTTTGTCCACTCAAGACAAAGCATGCCTGTGGCTTTGAGTTCAAATTCCAAGTAACTGGCCGTTATGTACCTGGCAACTCAGCTATCAGGAAAAAAATCTAGCAACAGTGATCATAGTGGTGATTGCTTGTATTACATGAAAGAGCTCTTAGCCAAAGGTTTCAAGGCCTTATAAAACCAATCAATGGTGTAATGATGTTTTGCTCTGTTTAATTACCACCATCATGCAGTGTAATTAAGTCTCCTGGGAGGAGGATAGCAGCTCCAAGATGTGGACAATTAAGTTAACCGCAACATATGTAAGGGATATTTATGCACCACATAAATCTTCCAACAGGATGGATTCAGAGCTTCCTTAATCAAATTAAATATTTTTCTTGCTTTTGTTCATACTAAAAAGAGTCTGCTTTTATCTTCTAAGCAATGGGATAAATTGTCAATGATATTGTTTCTAAAAGTGTATGGTAAAATTGACTGATACTTAGAAACACCTTTGAAGTTGAATTGAGGAGCCTAAATATTATTTCCTCTGCTTCAGATAGATAGAGAAGGCCTTGGTAAAAATAATTTTTTTCTTGGAAAAAAAATAATGCTATTTAACATACATAATTGTTTTCTTTGTAAACTTGACTTGCAGTTCATTTATGTATTGTGGGTAATGATCATTTATTGTGTATAAGTTGCAAACATGTTCTCAGAGGTGCAGTTTTTCTTTTACTTTTATCACATGTTTTGAAATATAAAAATTTAATGTTAATTTTAATAAATTATCAAATTCTAACATGTAATATAGTTTTGTGCCTTTTTAAAGAATATCTTCTCCATCATGTAGCAAAATATATTCACCTACATTTTCTTCAAATGAAGTTATTTTTCACATGTAAGTCTTTAGTCCCACTAGTTTATTTTTATTTTTGTTTTTGGTAAAATTGGGACATAATTTCTTTTTCTATCGAAACCCACTGACCCAACAGTATTATGGTGGTGTTGGTATCTAGGCAAGTGAGCTCTGTTTTCCCAGCACCATTTTTAATGGAATATCTCTTTTCATTGGTCACATCATCCCTCTCATTTATATTAGCTCATTATATATCCATAGATGCTGTATCAGTCCCTGTTTACTAGAGAAACACATATAACACAAGATATGCAAATTTATAAGGAATTGCTAGATTGGCTTTCAATGGTCAACCACAGAGTTGGATGAGGAAGAGTGCAGAGGGTGTCTACACACCGGAGACCCAAGGATTTACTCCAAGGTCTGGAGCTCACTGCAGTGTCCCAGGTGAGCCCGTATCAGGAGGCTGACAGGTCTGTGATGGAAGCCTGAGAAGTCTATGCCAGAAGCCTGAAGGATCTGACCTGGAAGCTGAAGAGTCTGCACAGGAAGCCAGGAGATGATGTCCAAGCTGAAGGCAGAGAGTGGAGCTCCTCAGAAGAAAGGGCACAATCCTTCCCTCTTCATTTTCCCTTCTATACCATCCAGGGGACGAGCTGCCCTGGGGTGGGTCCTCAACGCCCAAGGGTGTAGAGTTGTTGAGCTGATCTAGTTAAGCTCCAACTTCTCCAGTTGACACAGTCAACCAACCATTGCAATCCACCTCTATGATATGTTTATTCCTACATTAATGCACATCTGGTTTAATTTTCATGACTTTATAATAAAACTTGGTATATCGGATTCTAGTTTTTCTTCAGATATGTTTTGGCTTTTCTTTCTCTTCCACACTAATTTTTTGATCAGTTTTTCACATTCCATAAAAAGACTGACATCTTTATGATATGACACATTCCATATACATGCTGAAGGTCTTCACTTATTCAGACTTTATAATATTATGCTTTAATATTGTCCCCATAAAATTTATAAAATTGTTACATTAATCAATTCCAGTGAAATATGTAACTTTGGACCTGTTGTAAGCTGGATCTGTTTTGCTTCTGTTTTTTTAATTGGTTGAAGATTAGGAGCATGCATCCTTCTTTTCTGATTTTAATGAGAATGTTTTTAATATTAACTGATATTTTAAACGTCTTTAAATAGTTGATTTCATGAGGATAAAGACCTTATTTCTCTTCAGTCCTTTATAATCCGTGCCTGGCACAAGTATTTGACTCATGTACCTAATTCATAATTCAAATATTTCAAATAAATGAAGAGATGATATAAGTCTTTTGTAAAAATCATTTATGTTTTAATGAAAATTTTCTTCTCTTTCTAGCCATGCAAAAAGTAATCATGAGTTAGTGTTGAATTTTATCATTTTTTTATATTTTGTTATAATTTTATGGATTTTTGTTTCAGAATCACCGTTGTTTTGAACTGAAATTTCTCTAATATATAACTGCATTCATCCTTGGTTTTTTTGTATTACATCATACTCATATGTTACAAGATTTACATCAATTTATTTTTCTTTCTTCTCTTTCATCTTTTTTCTTTTTTCTTTTGTTGAGACAGAGTCTTGCTCTGTAGTGCAGGCTAGCCTTGAACTTGTGGAAATCCTCCTACCTCAGCCTCCTGAGTGCTGGGATGACAGGTGTGCACCACCAGGCCTGGCTTGTTTCTTTCAAAAGTGAGATCATCATCTCTTCTTTTCCTGAATCTGATTATGTGTGTTTTGAGGGAACATATAGTCAGATTTTTTTTTTTTTTTTTTTTTTTT
>NW_004955423.1:21286390-21319651 GCF_000276665.1 Chinchilla lanigera
CCTTGCGCTTGCCAGGCAGGCGCTTTTGCCGCTGAGCTAAATCCCCAGCCCCTATTTTAATGCATTTGTCAATTTTTGCAAATTGGGTCCAATCTACCTGTATTCCCTCTTCTTCCTCAGTGCTATAATTGGCATAAAATTAGACCTCTATATGTTTGAAACCAGTGACATACTTCTATAGTTATTGCTTTGTGGAGCTGACATTTAGCTACCATATTGGGTTACTTAGATTTATTTAAAAGTTGATTTTGACAATTTTTCAGGTTTTGTTGCTTTTGTTGCCTTCTTAGAGACCTTCACACTAACACCCCCGATGCTCTGCTCCATATTTTCCCATCTATTTGTTGGTCAGTAGTGTTTCATTTGGAGGGAAATTCCTCCTCATACTCTTTGTCCACTCAAGTATAATATTGTATTTTCTTAGCTGGATGACAAGTATATGTAAATTGTATAAATTTTGCTAAAACTTTCCTGATTTGCTTTTAAATATTATAATTTTTATATATGTAGGTAGTACATCAAGTCAAATATATCAATATCTACCATTATATTTTTTCTTCATGTTAAGAATTAAAATTCAATTTTAAAAATAATTTTATTTTATGTCCAATTATTCATCTGGAGTTATTTTGATGTATGTCAGAATGGGAAAATCAACTTGATCTGTGTTCTCAAAAATCAATTTTCCTAACAAGATTTGTCTAATTACGTTATCCTTAACTGGTTTGTGATACTTCATTTATCATACATGAAATCCCTAAATATAATCTTAAATATCAAGACATTTCTAGGCTATGTCTTCTGAGCTCTGATTATATTCTTATTCCCAAGTCCATACACTATCTTGATACTTGACTATTTTGTACTATATTCACTATCGTGCTATTAACACCAAATCAATGTACATGTGAGGAGTTACTGCTGTTGAGAAGCGGCCTATGGAGTATGACCTCTCTGTGATTGCTCCTGTAATTCTTAAATCCTCTTCAAATTTCATCCAAATCACTGCCTCTGCTAGGAGATTTTCTTAAACCTTCTTTCCTTCTCCTGGGTCACCTCAGAGCCTTCCTTCTGTGCTTCTTTCTATTCTCACAATGGCCCATGCACATCTTCCTTAGAGTACACGTATCTCTCACTGTGCAGGCTAATTCTTTTTGGCTGTTTATACCACTGGACAGTGGCAAACTCTCCAGGACAAACTGTGTTCTGTAACCACACTGTTTGAGACAGTTTCTGGCCATTTAAGGAGCTCAATGGATTTTCCTTGAATAAATAAATAAACAGTATCCGTTAAACTTTCCTCTAATGTAAATAATGTGGAGAAGGAAATCTGGTATACAATTCAGGCATTGTCATTATTAAGCTGGGACTTACTACAAATTGATTTATACACTATAATAATATTAAATATCACCTGAGGTAGGATTCAGTAATACAATATAATGGGTTTGAATTTTCTTATTGTGCTCTAATAAAAAGATGAACTATCATCATTTGACATACAAAAGCTGAGGTTTGTATACAGTTTTTAGTCACTAGCAATCACAGTGTCCCTTACAGGATTTCCCTATTGCCAGTACTACTGGCTTTTCAAATTGAACCAATTTGCATCAACCAGTACCTACTTAGTATGTGTTAGTCCCAAGAGGGCCTGAAAATCTCAACATCTGTTATTTGCACTGAAGTAAATGAATTTCTGTTGCATGCAGCTGTCCTTGGGGGCTACAAGAGAAGTTTAATTATTGGATATATATTCACATCCTATCCAGGACTATGAGTCTCCAATTAAAGATTTCTCAAGAAACTGAATTGTACCCCAACTGCTGGTTGAAGAAGACACAGTTTGTTTCTGTGGTGATAAGGAATAGAATTCTGCATTTTGAATCAGACCTGCATCTGAGCATAAGACATGACCAGCCTATTAGGCCATAACATTTACAAAAACTCATTTTTTTTTAAAATCTGAAGGGAATATGTATGTTTTTCAAATAAATGTACTGAAAATTTTTCATAGCCTCTGAGTAACCAAAACTGCTGATAAAGTCTAATGTTCCATCTCCTGAGCTATGTCAAAGTTATTTTGAAATATAGAAAAGTACACATAACTACATATGCTGTAAGAAAGGCAGGTAAGTAAGGGAGAGCAAAAACAATTGCATAAACCATAGGAGTAAATGAGAACTAAGAATTAAGCCTGAATAGGAGCTTGAACAACTGTAAAAGCTTAGCCGTAAACTACAAAAACAAAGGTAGCCATTTAAAGGAGATTCAGCTTTGCAAAGCCAGTGTGAAATCAGACACCATGGAATCTTTCATCAATCCTGCCTAAGATATCACGTGTGTGATGCTGACAAACATGTCTGGATTTAATGTTAACTTCATGAGCCCATCTTCATAGAATCTACATTAACTTTTTACCCCACTTAAGGGCGGTCCTTTGACCCTCTTGATTCTTGGAAGTATGGCTTTGGCATCTTCTGCCTATTTATAGCTAGAGGTGACATTACAAGATCTGAAACTTGCTTTTCTACCTCAGAAGGAAACAGAAGTCCACAGAAGCATGGTCACCTCAACAGTGACCAGGGGTGTGGGTGCTGTGGAGTCAAGGAAGGGGACCACAAAGCCATTGCTTTGGCTGAAGGATCTGACTACAGGTTAAGATATAAGTCAGAAGTGAACCCTGCTTTTATATTTAACATAATCAAGTCCTCAGGATTAAAACCCTCTTCCATTCTCATTTTCCAGGCAGGATTTCAAAGTTTTGATTATATAAAAATCAACACTATAAATACTTAATTGTGTTAATGAATAATGAACAATTATGTTCCAACTAACACTAAATCACAGGCAAAGTTCTCCATACCATTTTCGGTGCCAACGTGCCTGTGATGATTACAACTTCACCTCCAGACCGTGAGGTTGTTCTTAGACACGAATACTCTTCTCATCCCCATAACTTCTTACCACAAACCAATACCCACCCAGAGAGCTGAAATCCTGCTCAGGGACTTTACTCTCTGTGAAGCAAGTGATGGTGCACAGAAGCTTCTTGAACAAACCCAAATAGCTCTGAGGCAGGGCATCCCAGACTCAGCAGTCTCTAACATCGCAGTGTGATTTTTCTCATCAGTGTCTTACTTCTTAGGGAAACAGGGACAGGAGAATTCTGAGGCTTATATATAGCCTATGTCAACTAGACGGAAACACTTTGATGGGATGGAAAACAAAGATTGAAACTTAGAACTCACCACCCTCATCTTTCCATATCTGATTCCCCTGCACTTCTCCATTCCTCTGTCCCACCTCCCTATGGGATTCACTCCTATTTAACCCTTTGCTGTGCCGTAAGTGTCACTTCCTCAGAAAGCTTTCTCTGCCTCCAACAATCAGGATGCTCTCACAGAATATTTAAATTCTGTATTTTTCCCCCCACATCAAATACTGATCATTTTTTGTCTAATTACTTGAAGATGATCTTTACACAGGATTATAAACAAAGTAACAACATGACAGGGCCACACTTGTATAACTTACAACTTTTTCCAGTTAGTAACCCTAAAGAGGCAAAATGGTTCCATGCTCATGAAAAGTATTGTTTGTGATCCACAGTTTACAGCGCACTTTAAAACATCTCTTCTCAGAAAATTTGAATATATATATAGAGAGAGGCTGGGATAATTGTATTATTAATTTCTTTTGGTTTTTTTGTTTTGTTTGGTTTGGTTTGGTTTGGTTTTTCTCCAGTACCGGGAACCGAACTCACGACCTTGCGCTTGCCAAGCAGGCGCTTTGCCACTGAGCTAAATCCCCAGCCCCTGTACTATTAATTTCTATTGCTTTCTTGAAAGGAACATTTGATATTGAATTGTTTCATCATTCTTACATGTCTGCATTTGTTTACCAGAGAAACCAATATGAAGATAACAGTATGTAGTTCAGCAACCATTGTTAATTTCTTTTCACCTCATCTGAAATTCTGTATTGTTTTCATTGTTTTTATGTTGTTTCATTTATGTCTGTGTGCTTGTTAATATGTTTTGGTTCTTTTATCTCCAAAAATAAAATTTAAAAAAACACCTCCTCTCAATCATAGTGCACAGTCGACTGACTGCGTGGAACAAGTTGAAGCTTGTCACACACTGTTACTGAGGTGTATCCCACCGCTTGCTGTATTGAAGATCCTGGCCTTCCCATCAGATGAAACTTGGCAGCAGCACATGTCTTACTATTTTGTCACATCACATATATCACATCGTCGCATTATACACTACTGTTTTTGAAGAAAAAAGTAAAAAAGACTGAGCTAAGCCAGAGCTCCCTTGTCAGAAAATTGACCTCAAAAGATTTACAGGTATTTACATGTGCTTCAAAGAACACTGTGGTAGAGGAGTATGTTTTACAAACAACCAAGAGATTAAGAATCTTCTCAAGAGGCCTTCAGGAGAGGAGAAAAGGAAATTCATTTAACATCATTAAAGGCAAGGATTCTGAAAAAAAAAAAAAAAAAAAAAAACCTCTGAAACCATTTTAACATCATGCTCCTTCAAGTTCAAATGGTTTATGAAAAGCTTGTCTCCCCTATATGAGAAGCTCCTGGTAGAAACAAAGAGCAAAGCAGAAAGTAGATAACAGGAAGTAGAGAGACAGACTGTCCTCAAAGGGAGGGAGGAGGAGAGGGGGGGACAGAAAAGGGATTGGGATGTGTTATGTGCACACACCAACTGCACGCAGGAAGTGTAAGCATGTGCTACAAGCATGGGCTAATGAGCAGGCTGCTTCACAGGCTGTACTGTTCTCATCCCATCCAGAGAAACACGCCACGGACTTATGTTTATTCAGTAAATTTCTACTATGAGAGCTGGGTGCGCGTCTCTGTTATCCTAGCACTCCAGGAAGCTGAGGCAAAAAGATCATGAGTTTGAGCCCAGCCTGGGCAACTTAGTGAGACCTTTCCTCAAATATAAAAAATTTTCCAATGCAAAGACTGTGGGTTCAAATCCAATACAAAAATATTTCTACAATGTGTACTGCAGGTGAACGAGGTATGAACAGCCTTATTACTTATTTTTTTCCTTAAAACCCTAGAAAGGTCAGTAAATCAAATGCTCAGGAAATGAAAACGCATTGCCCCCTCCGTAATTTCTCAGATGCTCCAGGGTGCTTTGGTGCATTAAGAACCAACTGCAGGACACCTCTCTTAATAAACTGTATTTACCTAGAGCCACAGTTTCACTCTCCAGGAGCAAACCAAAAGCATTTGTCAGGCCTACCAACACATTTTTTCTCAATTTGAGAACTCCAAAATGTGAACAAGTATATGGACTTCCCATCTCCTAGATCACAGGGCCCTCTGTTCAAATTTTAAAACTTAAATGAGACACATTCACATTATATATATTGTGAATTCAGCTTTAACCAGTGCAGAGGAGGAGCCCATTTGGTGCATGAAGATGAGTGTGCGTCCTGTGGACTCCCAGGTATGTCAGTAAGTGCCTGCAGCAGCGGTCCTGACATTGGTGCTGGTGACTGCACCCATCAGGTCATCCAGGGTCAGGAAACTGTCCGTGGTGGCCCCTGTCATTTCCAGCCAATCCTCCTTCTCTAGGAGTTCCAGGTTTCCATGAGCTACTCATTCTTGCCTGCCTAAGTTAACCAGATTTCTGCAACAAGGACCCAGACTATTGCAAGAGAACCTTGGCTTCATCTCTTTTGGCTATTTGCCTTGAGGGAGCTAGCTCTGTGGTGCTTTAGGGTAAAATATGAGACTTGTAGGAGATTTAGTGAGTGAAGTCGCAGTGAACACTTGCAGTTGTTTGAAATATATGTTCTTTCTTGGCCCTGGAGCTGTCTTTCTCTTCCTTTTCAATCTGCCCACATTCTCACATTCTTACATTTCCTGGGTGACCACTTTTTATGTTTCAGGACTTATCCCAGTTCTTCCTTCTCCAAGGAAACCTTCTCTGCTATCCCACCTCCCTCTGAATTCAGGCTCAGTCTTCCACCTTGGTGCTTTCCTTGTTCCCTTTACTTCCTTATAACATCATAAGCAACATATCACTTCTACTCCTAATAACTAATGTGACTGAATGTCCGCTTGAAATAAAAAATATATGGTCCTTAAAGGAGGCCTGCATCTACCCATTCAATTCTGCACTGTGAAAGTCTCACACAGTGTCCGACTCATAAGTGCATAAGAGATGTGAATGAGAGAGACCGACAGAGAAGAAACGATAGCTAGCAGCTAAGTTAAATTACAACCAGGAGGCAACTCCTTTGAAAAATTGTACTGATGGAGAAAGTGTATCTTTATACTCCCCTAGCCCCATATATATCTCTCTGAGCTCTTTAGAGCAGCTGAAGTTGAATATGTGCTCAGCAAAAAGCTAACTCTGTGATTTAAGGACTAGCCCCAAGTCATTTAGCTGTCATACCTGTCTTCCCTCCCGGAACAAGACACTCAAATTCTCTTGGAAAAAATACAGCTGAGATGGATGTGCTCGTTTCTGGGAGACTAAGGTCAATTACTTAACCTCTTTATTGTTGTATTGCATTATGGATTAGTGTCCAGGGACAGCTCACTATTAAGACTGCTCTTTAAAATAATTTCATTTTCAAACTTGTCTCATACAATAGCCAGACAGATAGATTAAGGGACTCAAGAGATGCTGAGTTATGGAAAGAAGTGCAAGGCTAACTGATGGAAGCTCATGAACTGTGAAGAGACTCGCAGGACACATGGCATCTCAATAATTAACAGTGTGGCTCCATTTATGAGTCCTTGAGCTAAGTGTGACAGTGATATGCAGTCTGTAGAACCCATACTTTAATTTTTAAATGTTGATCTTTTCAGAGCTAAAGATACGTGATATGATGTCTTTTCTCATTGTGGAGCACCAGCATGGATCAGAGTTCTCAGTCGGTTACTCAGTCATGAAGGCAAACAATCCAAGCCTATTTCCCAGCCATACAAGGTTCCAGAATGGCGGTGACATGGAGAATTTGTTCCTTAGAATCAAAGTACTCAGTGGTCCAGGCACTCAACCCCTACAGCCAAGAAGAGGTGAAAGCCTAGCTATTGTTCTAGCTGGCAGCAGACTTTGGCATCATCCACTTGGCATTGGTTTTAAGTACATGCATAACGGAAGAGTTGTGGGGTCAGGAAGGCCTCCATCCAGATTTCAGAAAGCCTGGGAGGCCAAGCAGTGTGCCCCTGAGAGAGCTGCATGTGAAGCTGTGAGTGTGAAGCCAAAGATGCCGATGTGAAGCCCCAGAAGTCTGAACAAGACAGAAACGTGGATTTCTGAGGAAAACTGCAAGGAGGGAGCAGAGCAGGCCCAAGAGAGAAGCCATATGAGCTACAAGCACCAGAAGTGTCATGAGAGCTGAGCCACTGAAGCCCTTGGGAGTTCACATCTTGCCACAGAATTCCTCAGATGCTGCACATGGAACCATAGGACTGAATGTTTGCCCCACTGGACTTGCTTTGGTCCCATTCCTTTCTATCCCATTGTATGTAACTTTTGGAATGGAAATGTCTATCTTGTGCCATTGAATGCTGGAAGTGTTTGACTTTCTTTCCATTTGTACAGGGGCTTACATCTAAGAGTTTGTTTACATCTCAGAGAGACTTGGGACTTGGACTTTTCAGCAATGCTAAAGCTCTTAGGACTTTTTCAACCCTTGGAATGGACTAAATGCCTTTTGCAAAAAGGGATGTGCATAAGCCTTTGGGGGAGCCAAGGGGAGAATGTTATGGTTTGTGTCTAGATGTACCCCAATGCCTCATGCAGTCATAGATTTTTTTTCACAGGTGGCTGAATCCAGAGTTTGTGATGGATTCATGGTCCAATGCTGGGATTAAGGGTGTGAGTGCTATACCTGCCCTAGGGTGGCTAGCCTGCGTACAACATAAGGAACAGAAAGAGGCTTGTCCCTTCTCCTTCCCTTGTTGCTTTTGCTGTCTTCTGCCTCTGTGAACTGCTGCCCCTCTGCCATGTGCCACCTGCCTTGGAACCAGCTGATTATGGACAGACATCTCTACAAACAGTGAGCTAAATAAACCTTTCCCCTTTTAACATTGGGTGTCAGGTATTTTGTCTCAACAATGAGAACAGTAACTGAGACAATTAAAAAACAGCATAACCATTAAAGTTTAAAATTATCCAGCACCATGTAAGATTATCTTAATTATGAGCATTACTGTGGTATGAAAAACTGAAAATGTAAGTGTGTAATAGATATTTGGAAATGATAAGAAAATATCCAGATGAGAAGGGGAACAAGGAAAGGGTGGCAGAAAGGAAAGAAGGGACAAAAAAATAAAAGAATAGAAGAAAAAATGGAAACAAAGCTTTCATAAATAAGGAAAGACGAGGGGTTGAGGAAGGGGAGGGGAATGTGAAAAAAAGAAGCAACATACACACAGGTACAAATTCTCTATGATGAATGTCATCATGAATGTCATCATTTAGTATATCTAAAATGTACCAATAAAATAGAAAAACTACCCAAAAAAAGCCAGGATTTGTGCTCACAGTTCTATATAAGGCTTGTTAGAATCAAGTTAGAAAAAATTTTAATTCCAGTGTCTAGATCTCACCTCAGTCCAATTAAATCAGAGATAGAATATCTGAAAACAGTGATACGTCTAAAAGAGGAAAACTAATTGTGTAGATGCTTCTCACTCTAAACTGTGATCTGTGATCTGTGAAATGTATAAGGTATATATATTTCCAAGCAAAAAGAATGACAGAGCTCTTTTCTAATTAACTTTATGCTCACCTCCCTTATAGGAATTTTAACTAGCATTCAATTTCCACCCTAATGGAAGGTCCTAATACAATTTTAAGATTAGTAAGTTTTTGCTACAAAATTCAATTTCCAAGTTTTCTTACACTGTACCAGACAAAATTTTGTAAAGACAAAATCTTTACAGAGAAATACACAGTTATGTTCCCCCATCTGTTATACATTAGGCACAGCTAACTTTGTATAAGAACAGGACATTTATGTTGCCCATATCTATGTATCTAAGGTCTCAAGGACTGCCTGACACATAGTAGGCCTCCAACAAATTGTCATCAAGCCAGTGAACGTGTACTTAAATACACACAGGTCTAACACGGAATAAAAGTTACATCAACAATGTTTTGCAATCACTTCCTCTCTCAATTGAAATACATCATCTCTGCTGTGCTTCTGATAAGGCTGTCTTGTACAGTTATAAAGATGACAGCTAAAGTTTTCTAGTCGTTCATTCCTCCCAGAGGGTATAGCAATGATAAGAGGTAAATGCCACCTGAATAATCTGTCTCGATTGTACGTGTTCTGGTTTTGTAGTGTGAGACTCTGCCATCAACTTTAGAGGAGGTGGTGCTTCTGGCTGTGCTGGGAAATTGGCAGTGTATCCCTCGTATTCTATCCACTGCCCCATGCCCAGCATGTAGTAAGTGCTCGATAAATCTACCACAAGCGTCTGAGCACACATATTGCAGGGTAGCAAAAACACTTCCTGGGGAAGATTTCTGCCCTGGCACTAGATAAATGCTCTCCCAGGCCCCAGGACATCACCAACCTTTCAGGCTCACCATTTACGTTCACCCCCGAAAGCCCTCATTTCCTGCACCTGTAGAATGAAACGGAGGGACCACAAGGTCTCTACAATTTATTTTATTTCTGATATCCTAAGCGCATGACTTTAAATTTCCTTTTAATATATAAATACATCTTTTTCTTATTCACAATTTCAGTGTACTGGGTTTGCCTGTTAAAAATCTTGTATTTTTCTGGAGACCCCACTACAGTTATAAATGTTGATCTCACCACCTTATTCAGCAAAGCCAAGATCTGTGTGCCCAGTGGATGTTAGCGAGGCTGAAATGGCTGACCTATGGAAAATGATGTACGATCTGTCTGATAATTTTAACACTCTCTTGTCAGACATGGACCTCTTCCCTTTGATCTCAGAGGGTTTAGGTTCCATTTCACTGATACACGCATTCAGCAAGATCTCCTCCTCTGGGTCAAGATTGGCACAGTTGTCCCCAAACTGCCACAGATGGGTAATTTGATGGATATATATATATATATATATATAAAATAGTATAATATCTTATATATTATAAATATATTATAATATATTATATACAAAATATATATTATACTATATTTATATATATATATATATATATATATATATATATATCCCGACCACCATTGTCATATTGTCATTTTCTCACATGATGAGATTGTGCTCAGATATTCTGAACAGCCTGAGCACTGACTGCAGGACACTGGTACCTGGTTCCATGCTGATGTCTAACTAAAACATAAGGAGCAGCTACCTTGGCTGGCCTTGCTATCTTCAAAAGGAAACAGCAGCCAATCCCAGCCCCATGCTACACATAAGAGACAAGCCCAGATTCCTCTTCTGTGCACATTTTTTCTGAAGCCCAGGATCTGGATTTTCCTCTCTTGAAGAAAGATGTGGGACAGCAGCCTTTTTGTTCCCCATTGCTAAGCCAGTGGTAAATACTGCACGCTACAAATTCCATTCTACTTTCTAGCATCAAATGAAAGCGGGAGAACACTCCCTGGTGAATAACAAACAGCCCGGGAACTGCATTGTGTCCTGAGGGGACAGGAAGGATAAATGCCGCTCCATATTGCTCTTGGTGGCTCTGTAATGGAACACAGCTGTCACTTGTCCCCAGTGCTCCGAGAAAGCACATGAGACTGGAAATAGGAACATCCTCCTCTTCTGGAACCAGGGTAGAATCTATTTCCCTCTGCTTCTGTTTTGGAAGGAAATAGCTGAGTTTAATGAGGGAAACAAAGAGGAAGTTAAATCATATTTTCTTTTAACTATATTTATTCACTCATACATTCATATACTTATTTCTTCCTTTGTATCCATAGATGGTTCTGAAGCAGACACAAACCAGCACTGTGCCAGCCTCACAAGCATACCTGAGATATAGAACAGCCATCAGTAAATGGAAATGCTGTTGGAATATAGTCACCTGTACAGTATAATAGAAAGACAGGATCTCTGAATGGTTTTATTTTAGTTTAACGCTAAACATCAATTTCACTCTTTTAAAACTTGTTCTTCACAACATTCACTAATTATTTCATGATAAGTGTCATGAAACTTTGAGGGTAGGAAGTAAGAAGAGTTCAAAGTTGGAGTGATGCCACCCTGTATAGAGGAACTTGCAGGAGCAAAGCTGAAAGAAACAAGGCCAGGCGTATAGCTCAGTGGCACAAGCGCCTGCCTGGCAAGTGCAAGGTCCCGAGTTCAATTCCTGGTACAAAAAAAAAACAAAACTGAAGCTGAAAGAATGTTGAGTTAGGACTCCACAGGAAATTATACAAGGTTAATACATAAATTTTTATCTGAAGTACACCATCTCTAAAGGTGGAAAGGACGGTAAAATAATTAAAATTATGTAATTTTCAATGTTTTATTGACTTAAATGTTATTATTCTGTATGTTCAAAAATAAAGTTCTTTCAGAAATTGAAAATAACATGTTTACATTCCTTAAAATGCACATTTATCTGTATGTTATAAACATAATAGGCAAAATAGTTACTCTTGATGTCATGTTTGTGTTTAACCAGTTTTGGGGTCAGTGCAACTAGTTGCTAGCAGCATTAGAGACTTCTGTTATGCTCTGGACCCATCTGAACAACCCCTAGCTGTGTGCATATTTGTTTATTAAAAACCACTCTGCAACCTGTCTTTGAAAAGAAGGTGATAACTATCACTGAAACAGCTTACGCAACAGAAAGTGATTACCATTAGTTACATTTCAGATTCAGTTAGAGAAATAACTCCCTTTAATACATGCAATTCTATCTATTTATCCACCTATCTATCTATCTATCTATCTATCTATCTATCTATCTATCTTTTTGAGATAGGGTTTCATTATGCAGTTCACTGGCCTTGAACTCACTATGTAGCCTAAGTTGGCTTTGAACTCGTAGCAATCCTCCTGCCTCAGCCTCCTGACTGCTAGGATTATAGGCGTGTACCACCATGTCTGACCTATACACGCAACTCTTAAATACTAAGTAAGACATGGCAAAAGTACAAAGTACAATGAGCCCATCTCAGCTCATTTTTATGCAGGTGTTATAATAATACTTTAATAAACTCAAAAATCCTAAACGAGCACGACACCAGGTAGGGCTCTCAGGCGACATTCATGCCCCTGAGCTGTCTAGGCTAAGTGGAGACACAATTGTATCCCATGGAAGGAAGCTTGGAATTAAGCAAGGGGAAGCCAGTGAAGAATTTCTGACAGAGTTGTAGCCCAGAATCCTAACAGCACAGTGAGTTGCGGGGAGGTGTTGTTGCATTCGTGCTTGAGATGGCAAACTAGAAGCTCTTGGACTGCATCCAGCCTGAGTTAGTCACTTTCCGTTGCTGGGACAAAATACCCGAGACCCGCAACTCGAGGAGGAAGGCTTTCTGCACTCATGGCTTCCAGTGGGTTTGCTTGAGAGCTGCCTGACTCCAAGGCAGGCTGTAAGGAGCCTGGCAAAGGCAGCTGCTCGCCTCGTGGCAGCCAGGCATGAGAGAGAAAGAAACGAGGAGCAGGTAGCATGCACCCTTGCAGGTCACACCCTAGTGACCCCCTCCAACCAGGCCCCACCTCCACCTCCTGAGCTCATTGGTGATGGAGCCACCCATGAGTACAGCACCCCACGGTGCGTTCACCTTCCAAACACATGAGACTCTGGGGGACAGTTTAGATCTAAACCACAGCACAACCCCACTGTATATTTTTTACTTTGTTGTGTCCTTTGCTTCCTTAGTGCTTGCACACACAGTTCTTAACAACCAGAATTTGCTCAGACTTAGGAAGAAGATAGGATACCTCACCTGAAAATCTAGATTGCTGACCTCCATTTAAAAAGCATAAGACCTGGGGCTTTCTGATTTCTGATGTTCTCATGACAAGTGGCAGAAATTGAATAGCAGTTGCCCTTTAGAGTGTGGACTGCCCTGCCCGACATGACATTCTTGCCATCTTTCCCCAACAAACCAAACACAAAGAGCCTGGTCTGGTGCCACTTGAGTTGGGAGTTAACTGTAAATAAGCAACTCCATGAAAATGGGCAGAGGGAAAACATGTACCTAAAATAGCAATGGAATTCTTGTCAAATGGCCTAACTTACTAGCAGAAAAAGCATGGCTAAGACCAATATGAAGATGAACTTCACATAGGGTCAAGGGTAATATCCACTTATATCATACTATGCTGATCTGTGATAGTACTACCCAATTTAGCTAAGTGAGTAAAGCCCCCAATGTAAAGCAATCCAATGACTACTGTCCAACTGATCTTCCAAACCATAACTGCACTGAAGAAAACAGAAAGTCATTTACTGTTCCTGGATAACTCCAAGACAACAGCAGCAGGACAGGCTGGCATCCATCTCCTGCTTCCTCTATCACAAGCTTCACGGGGTGGTGGAATATGTTTGCTAGAGGCATAATTGTGCAGTGGCAAAGAATGATTAATTATGCTTGGGTACGCTCTTGTCCCTTACTGTTGTAGAGACTTGGACAGCTAATTGGTAAGACTCATGGAACATTGGTTTTTCTCCTGAAAAATAATTTAAAATGTAATAAGAATTACCTTGACTGCATCACAATAGTTAGTGATGATCAATTAAGACAACAGAAATGAAAGAGCTGTGCAAACCACACAACATCATGCACAAGATGTTGATATTATTTCTCAAATTCCTACAAATGATATTGAGGATCCTTCTATCTTTGGAAACTTAATCAAAGGAGAAATTTATCCCAGTGGTAGCCAGTATTTTCATTCATTCTTTCATTTACTGAGCATGGTTTGAACTCCTACCATGTGCACGTTAGAGGCACAGTGTAGGTATTTAGACATCACAATGCCTTCCATTAAATCAAAGGTTCCTGTGAACTTTTCAAGGTATTTCACTCAGAGCTATTATAAATTCACTTATAACAATTAGCACTTTTGAAAGCCTCAGAAGGTTGCCACAACAGCAGTGCAAGAGTGGCCAGAGGCCTTTGTCATTGCCTGAGTCAGAAGGCTAGCAGCACCTGGTTCTGTCGCAGCTCCAGCTCTCCACCCTGGGCACAAAGTGTTGGTACCTCAAATTCAGAAAATGTTCAGTGTTGGGGAACCTTTCTACAAGAATTATCAGATGCTATATCTGAGTGAGGTATCTGAGGTTTCTAGCTTGCTTCCCTCATCTTGCAGAAAAGAAAATAGAAGCTCGGAAAGCTTATATACGTAGGCAAGAGTTTATTAATAGAAGTAGCCTTGCATTTGAAAGCTGATGAAAAAATAACAGTGATTTACCTAATAGACTTCCTGTATGGATTGTAAAATCACAATGCCAAAAAAGTACTTCATAGATTTGACAAATTACAGCACTTACAGCTATTGTGGTCAAAGTTTATGGACAAGCAGCAGAAGGACGTTAAGTGTTTCAACCACTAGGGTAACATTTAATGAAAAAATTGAAATTGTGTGTGAAAGATATTCAGCCAAATGTTCATGGTACAGCCTCCTTCTTGTTATAACAATGGCCAGGGTAGACAAAAGGTCAACTGCAATATGGAATTAAACTGGCACAAATTGTGCTTTCATTTTGTTGTTTCCTTTGTGTTTATATTCTTGGCTATGAATGGACAGTAGTGACCTTCCAAAGGAGAACAAATACTTTACATCAGGATGTATGGGCAAACAAATTTCTCGTGTCCCTGCCTACACTATCCCCACACGAAACAGATGAAAAAGCACGCGTGGTGCTGGCTTAGTTTCCCAGAGGAAAAGGAACTACTACACAGCCTAATCTCTGTGGCTGTTGAAACCAGTCACTCCCTCAGTGTCTTCTACCAACCCTAATCTCACTACTTCCCCTTCCCCTCCAACTCCTGATCTTAGATTTGTGATGTTTCCATAGCCATCTTCATGGGCTGTGACTAAGATCAAACCACCTACAACACCACCGGGAACCGTGAGCCAGCGTAGGCCTGCATCAACTCTGCTTAAGGAGTTTGGCCCGTGGTGGAAGATGTCAAATGAACACTTGGAACACTTGGGCCCATCAATGGCCATGAAATGTGATCCATTTCAGGTAGAGAAATATTCAGTTGGTTCCATTTTTCCTAGCTCCTTGCAGGAATGAGTCTGGTCTGCGTGAGTTCTGAGTGAGCAAGGCTTTAATACACCTGGCATTTTGGGAAGAGCTGTAAGTTGGAAGGAAGGTAAAGGGATTTATTGTGAGGACTTTGCTATGCACCACTTCATGCGTTGAAACAAAATGAACTACACAAACAAAAATGGGAAGACATACAGGGTAGTGATGCTGCGGCGTTAGTCTCAGAATGTAACTTAAGGTCCAAGCATGCACTTTACAATGATCAGACCCAGGGATGAAATATTAGTCCTTGTTTGTAAAATAGAGATAACAGTACCTATTTGATGGGAATGGTGTAAGGATAAGGGAAATAACAAATCGAGATCATCTACCCTGGGCTCACAACACACCCGTTGCTGAATAAACGGGAACTTGTAGTATTATAAATAATAAAACTGAACAAAGGCAATGTGTTTCCTAGTGTGCCCTGATTTTTAAGAAGTCAAGAGCTTTGTAAGCGACACGTATCTTCACCAGCAACACATGCAAGATCCTTAGGAGGATCTTAGTTCCCTAAGTTTATTGGTGACATGAGAACATCAATTCCTATCATAAGAACAGGCCTTGGCTACTGTAAGGATGCAAGCTCTGAATTTCCAGGGTGTAAGTGGAAGTAAATCTAAGTCACGATGCCTCCCTCTCCTTAGCCACTTCCACGGCCCGGAAGGCAGAGCCAAGCACGGGTGTGAAGAGGGCTCTATGAAGTCCTGGGAATTTCCACTGAAATGGTCCCATTGGCAGAATCCAGTGCTATTGCAGCCCTAAATCCCTCACAAGTTCTCTTTTCCAACAAATACAGATTTCAGCCCTATGCAGAAGAAAGTGCCAACAAAGAAAACAGCCAGAATGATTTCATTCAATGACATTTTTCTGTCCAATTTAATTTGTTCTTCTCATATAAGCAACGACAATGACAAGTTTAATGTGGAATGAAGAATTACAATGATGTTTTCAGTTTCATAGCAAACCCCAGTTCCTCCAAATTATGGCTGCCAGATAAAATACCGGATGCCCAGTTCAATTTGAATTTAAATAAATAATGAACTTGCTCTCTTTTTCAGTAGAAGCAGGCTCTAGGACAGTCCTGGCTTCTGGAAGTAGTCTTAGAAAACTTTTCGTGGCATCTCCAGTGGCCCTGATCAATGGCCGCTTTACAGTCAGGACCCATCCATCTCACTGGGCATGCTATACTTTTATTTGTTAAATCTAACAAACTTACCCCCACTGAAATGAATTACATTCACCTCCATGGTTGTCATATTTGATCATCCTTCAAAAATTCATATCCTGAGACCCCCTCTCAGAGATTTTTTTCATTTTTTTCAGACATTACTATACTTCATTATACAGACATTATTCTAAAGGGATAACATAGATCAGAAAGCTACTAAAATTGATGTTTTACAACTTGATTTTATAATATTTGCATAATTATTATGTATATGAATAATAATTCTATGAGGAAAAGGTTAGCATGCATATAAATAGGACTGACACTCCACAGACAAATATGAAATAACAATGTCAGTATAGGTTTCTGGGAAACAGAGGTTTTGAACTTAAAATTAGAAACTGCTGTGTTTATTTTCAAATATAATGGCCCATGACAGTTTAGACAAAAAGAAATTTCCAATTTTAAATCCTGGACCATTTTCACCACTGATGTCACAACAGAGAAATAGATATTTTGATTTGTAGCTGAAATTAACATCATGTAATCATGGATTGAAAGTTGAAATTTCACTCACGCTCATTTTGGACCATGCCAGACTTGCACCATCAAAGTTTTAATAGTTTTCGATTACCTTCTGATGGGTGAGAAGAGATGAATTCTGGGAAATTCACCCCAAATCCCAGACAGCCATCGCCATGTTGTTTCTTAGGACAAGACCTACAATTTCATAAAATTTCCCTTTCACTAGGAGACCTGCTGCTCATCTGAATCATCCAGTGTGTGAGGAAAACTTTGCTAGGATGTGGCAATTAACCTCACTCTATGACCTTGGCTTGCTCAAGTCCCTCAAGCCTTGGGGACAATTCAAAGTATGCGGAGTAAGCTTGATGACCTCTGCCCCTTGTCACTGCGACAGGGGAATTCCAGTTCCCTCTGCATTTCCTGTACAGCCCCTGCTGGGCTTTGATCCCAAATCAGTAAGACTCAATTGTTGAACTCAATGATTCAACAGTATAACTGCTGTCTTGGTCATCAGCTCTTCATCCCTGGCGGTCACACTCAGGTCCCACTGCCTTGTGGCCCTCAGATTGGGAAAGAATCCCAGCTAGCCCCTCAGCCTTGCCTGGAGGGTGGCGGGAGGCGTGATATCTTGGTGGCAGCACTAAGCAGGCCATCATTTTTGTTTCCCATATCTCCCTCTCAAAGAACCAAGGAGAGACCCCCAGTGCTGGGTCAGAGCATGGTGATGGTTCTTGCATCTCATCCAGAAGAGTCTCTGCTAGGAGCCTGCCCATGTCTGAATCAGGAGTCATGCTTTTCAATTTTATTCTTCACCGCAGTGAGCTCCCTGGCCATAGAGGGCAACTTGTGCGTCCTTTATTTCTTGAAACTAAGTTTAGAACCTTAGATCATGCTGTAAATTTAAATGTCTCCTTCTCTAATTAATTCAAACTTATTAGCGTTCCCGTGTCAGTGGTGATCTTAGCGACCCACTGATTTGTGCTTCCGTTTGTGTGTTTAATGGAATGACATTTTGGCTCGATGTGAGCCACGTGCTTTGGATTCTGCTTTTATGAATCTTGTAGGTTGGACAGGTGCAGAAAAAATCACATTTTTAAAGAAACCGTTATCTGATGTCTTCTTAATCTTCTCAAAATGTTATTGTCCTGTTACTTTTCACACATTGAAACATTTATTTTCTTCAGGGAAAGTGCTGTTCTTGACTAAAACAAAAGGATCATTACTCACATTTGCATTTCAGGTTGGATTTAATCTCAGCACAACGACAGCAGAAAGTGGTGCAGAAAGTTAGGGGATTTTTGTATTTTTGGTACCAGGAATGAAACTCAGGACCTCTTGTTTGTGAGGCAGGTACAGTTCCACTGAGCTATGTTCCTGGCCCCTAAAGCTAGGTTTTCTTAAGAGAGAAGGCGGCTTTCTAAAACTTCCAATTTAAAAAAAAAATATCAGAGACTAAGGATTGGAGCATCAACTCACATAAGTCGTAGAACAAGGAGGCTGCTATTCAGGGAAGAATACGTCCACGAGTCAGGAAAGTCCTGGTGCCCAGAAACAAGATAAATTAATAAATAAACTCTTCTAGAGCCATGCAAAGAATAAGAGGCAGCCAGGGAGAACAGACAGCTAGGTTAAGATGTTGTGTGGGCCTCCGTTAAAGCCCAGCAGGCAACACCCTACAGGTTAAGAGCAGGAACGGTGAGCAAGATGACAGCTGCTGGGACTAGGAAAGCACATGGGACTGAAACAAGAAAACAGAGGAAGAGTGACTCTAGTTGCTACACTTGGACGACATTATAGTGGTCACCAAGATTTTCCATTTGTCCTTCATCTCGGGCACAGGGGTTCCTGAAATTAGGCACAGCCATCCCTTTGTTGTGGGATCGCACTGACCAATGAAGCAAGAAGTGAAATGAATCCCTTCTGGGTAGAAACACTAAAGATACACAACTCTCCATGGTGCCCTTAGGTAGGTGAGTGAGAAGGACACAGAGTCACATTTACAAGTCACCAAAACTGTCAGCCTGGACTCCTGAGTATACAGAGCAGGGATATTTCATTTCCATCTGTTGTTTATTTATATTATTTCTCAGTTTACCCTGACCTTAAGGGCAGGAAACAAGTGGTTTGGGGTGAAAGTTATGCTTTTAGCTTTGGATATATGAGTATATGCTGTCTGAAACATCCAAGAATATATGTAATGGGCAGTATATATAGATACAGAACTCAGTGGAAAGTTCCATAGAGATACAAACTGATATATGGAAAACATAAAAGGCTGACCCCAACCACATTGCTTTAATAGAAAAAATACTTTGAATTCAGCAAGGATTTAATTTACAGTGATGCCATTTAGTTGATGCTAAGTGCTTAGAAGAAAATTATAAGTGCAAAGCACATTATTTTGAAAACATATGAAACGGTATTTTCATGTACATATGCACGGAGGTAAACCAAATGCTATTACCACTTACCTTTTTAAAAACTTCACCATAATTCTATGTCAGCATTAAATCAATCTACTTATCCCTAACAGTGATGGGGATACAAATAGAAATGAATGAACTCAGTCCCCGTTTGATTCCCACCTTACCCATTAGCATCCCTGTAGAAAACAGAGCAATTAATTCAAACAACTGCATTGGTAAAGACACATTTTAAGGTGAGTTAAAAAACAGAAACTTAGGGACCTCTATAAGTACATAAAAGAAACAGATGTCTTCCTAAGATAACCTAAATGTAGACCTCATAGTTCCTCTTTCACAGAGAAAAAGCTCTAACATATGAAAAAGTTGAGAAACCAGTAAGCAACTACCTAGGTATGTGTGTACAAATAAAAGATGAGACACAATGTCACAGAGCAAAAAACCCTAAGTTTTTCTTGCTTTTCAACTCTATTAAAATTATAGAACCAGGTAACATCATCGCAGAAAACTGAGTGATAAATTCAAGCAGCCATATTGGTAAAGAGTCACAAATCTTAACCTTCAAAGAATAATGTTGGAAAAAATGATGGGGAGAGAGATGTTGGGGGGACAGTTGTTTTACACGTTGTGATGAATTGCTTATCTAAGTGGATATGGTGCAATTCCAGAAGATAGAAGATTTGGGTTTATCACTTTCTTGTTTCTCTTTAGATATTTACCACATATATTTGTTTCAAACAGCATACTGTTTGTTTGTACAAGTTTTTAAAAATACATATGAAGGGGCTCCTACTGTGCACAAACTTATGCACATAAAAAATTGGCTTTTTATGTAACATTAAGGGATTCAACTCTGTTTTTCCAGTTGTATTTCACTCCTTTTTACTGCTGAGTGGCAATGTGTAACTATACAACAATTTTTATCCTGTGCACTGTTAATTAACATTTGAGCTTTTAGTTTTATTCTTTTACATATAATGTTGCTTTCAACCTTGTGCATATTCTCCCAAAATACATGTGCATATTCTTCTCCCAATTAGTCAAATCTCTTTGTCACAGAATAAGTGCATTTGTAATTTGGAAAACAGGATATTATTATTGTTTTATGCTGATTAACTAAACCATGAAAAGATTCAAGTATAGGTACAAAGCAGTATTAATTTACACTTCTATCTGAAAGTCATGATGTTTTATCCTATATCCATGCTAAAAGTAAATACTATCTGATATTTTCATATTTTTCTAATTTAATGCATAAAAATACTACACATTTATGTTTACTTATTGGGCTAATTTTCTTTATCTTGCTTTTCTCTTTGATCTTCTGCATAGTTATTTTTTAATTGGATCAGTAATTTACTTTATTATAACACACACTGATAGATTGCATTGTTATTGTTGCCTTATCTGTTTACTAACTGGGAATCAAACTTATCTTTTAAAGCTGATAAATCAAACAAAAGGAAGTGTGTATATTTATATACAAAGATCAGTGCTACAATCAGTAAGATTAATGGCTAAATTTTAATAGTAAAGGAAGGAAAAATTGGGAAAAGAAGACAATATAAACTGATTTTGCTCTAGCTCATAATACAAAAACTCATAGGAACTGTATAACAAAATTGGAGAATAAAGTACTATGTAAAATTATAATAATAAAGATAACTATGAGAGCAAATTCCAGCTCTAACTAACTCTTAGACCTACAATTAAAGAATAAGAAAAAAGAAATCGGGGGGGAAGAGCACATAGTAAAAGGTTTTGAAATAAGAAAGAGGAAAAACAAAAATAAGTAACATGTGCACATTTTCCTATGTAGAAAACACTGAGGAGGATCCAGTAAGTGAGCTTCACTGTGAAGCTAGTGGAGTTTCAGAGTCAGGGACCACCCCAAAGCACCGGAGGACCAAACGAGGTCAATCTGAAGTTAAAAGATCACATACACGGCGATCAAAAAATACAGTGAACGTGTAATTTTTTTTTTTTTTTTTTTGAAGAGTATTGCAATAAAAAGCATATTGCCACCGGGGATATAGCTCAGCAGCACAAGCACCTGCCTGGCAAGCTCAAGGCTCCGAGTTTGATTCCCAGTACCAAAAAAAAAAGCATGTTGCCATTATTTTCCTTCAAAACACTTCTGTACACCTCAAACACATTCATCCCGTCATTCCTGCTGCTCGATGATCTGTTTTTATTATAAAAATTTTTTCAAGTTTAAACATCCATCATATTTTTTATCATGTCTCTTTTGCACTCAAAAATTTTTCATAAAGTGAATATTTTAATTTCAGGAAGACAGTACATAGTTTGCATTTAAATTTTGCTTTATTTTCCTTAAAAGGGGCCACACATTTTTAAACTTCAGGAGTCATAAACTTGGATCCAATCTTGCCAAAGAATGGATTAAAAATAGATATGAATTTGAGAGCTAAACAGGAGACATGCTGGGTGAGAGAATTCAAATATGTAACTTTACATTATTTTGCTTTTTAAATCATAGTAAACATAGTTATATTAAGAACGTATAAATTTTTAAAATTAACTTAAAAATAATTGGTTGAATATGCTATAAATAAGTCTATTTAAAGTCACATAAAAACAATACACTAAGTGGTTACATTTCTGAGATCAGGAATATATACTTAAATGACAATAAATAATTTTTTGTTGTTTGGTGCCAGGAATCAAACTCAGGACCTTGTGCTTGCTAAGCAGATGCTGTGCCACTGAGTTATACCACTGACCCTTATATAAATTTTTAAAAAGAGCAAATATGTGAGTGGATGCTGAGACAAAATTTCAGGTACAATATCAGATGAAAACATAGCAATGCTATGTCTCAGGGTTTTGGAAGGAAGTAAAGATGATGTGTTCTAGAAATCCTTTTGTCTGATGATTCAGTTACAAATGAGATACTACTGTCAACAAAGCATGAATTAAAATCCTACTTATTTTTAGAATATAGTATTAGTATACAGGCAATTTTTAAAATTTAAAAACAAATCCGTTTTTGTTTTTTTTTTTTTGTTTTGTTTTGTTTTGTTTTTCTTCCAGTACTGGGAATTGAACTCACGACCTTGTGCTTGCCAGGCAGGCACTGTGCTGCTGAGCTAAATCCCCAGCCTCTAAACACAAATCTAGGAGGAAAGTTTGACAAGTTCGAGCAAAGTTATTTCGTGAGAGTACAGGTCTGCTCTCTCAAGGTGGATGTTTTCAATTCAATAATAATTTGTGTTTTATATGAATGGATAAATACAATGTAGTCTCCAAGTGAGTAGGGTTATGTTTCAGTGTAAAATGAAACTACCTATAGTGAGAATAATTCCAGAATTTGTGTCTTGATGAACGAGGTGGACGCAGTTGGATGCGGTCATGGAAACCATTTTTTCCAACCTCATCACACCCTGACAAACGTCCCTCCTGGTCCTCTTCTTCCCAAACCCTGCCTTTCTACCTAATTACACTTCCCCTTGTAACTTTCAAGCATTAAAGAGCTCAGATTTTTCTGAGAATTTCATCGTTCTACTCTGATGCGGCGTTAGTTATTTCCAAACTCTGAAAGGGAAAATAAAAATCTGCCTCGTCAAGTGGGACTACATTTAACCTTGAAAGTTTACAACGGGGAAGGGAAAGGGGCTGCCCTTGGCTTCCTCCCCTTCTCTCCTACTTCTTTCTCATTCTTGAGGGCTGCTGTTTCTCACCCAGTCAGAGACTGACCCAAAGAAAGAGGAATCTAAGAAAAAATAACAGTCACAACGCAGCACACGGTTGGAATCCGCATCGGAGCCTCCCGCGTCCACTGGAGAGCTAAAGCTGACATTCTCTATCATCGACTCTACAGTGCTCTTCCGGGATCCACCCACGGGGTCTCTACTGAACAGACCGGAAATGCCTCCACCCACCCGTTTGCTTTTCCTGATAAAATGCAGCTGGCTCTCCACAAACTCTTCACCCCGCTGTCCACACAGCGCTGCATCCAAGCTCCTGTGACGGAAATGCTTCTCTGCGTGGTTTCCCGTCTGGCCTACTGTAAATATATCACACTAATAAATTTGGGAAGTGTGATTTTTGGGGTGTGTAAAATAAGTTCTACTTTTCCTCCATGCAATTGTTCTTTCACTTTAAGAATCTACTGGCTAATATTTTGTAGCTTTATATCTCTTCTCATAAATGGGTCAGTGACTGTTTTTCAGTTATGTTTAGATAAGATTTTGCTAATTTCTGAAATTATATGAACAAGGTTCCAGCTGTCTCCATGTTCTGCACAAATTTCTGTAAAATGAGCACCAGCTTATCTGTGAATGTTTTAAATTCTTCCTTACGGCATTTTCTACATGATGTGGTGAAAGTTCTGTCAAAGATTGGCCTCCTGGGAGAATAAGGCACCCGGTGGGGTTAAGATTCAACAAGACTAAGCGAGGAGAGGGACTGGGAGACCCTGCAGATCCGCCGGGGAACGTTAGGTGGGTTTGCTTCTTAATGCTTCTCTCACGGGCCAGGCCCCTCCCACTCCCAGGCTTTGTACACCTTTGTGTACGTTTGCCTGCCTGGAATATTCTCTCCTTCCTGGCCATATTCCTAGTCATTCATCCGTTCTTGTCAGTCCCTCAGAGAAACTTCCACGTCCCCGCTAATTGAAATTGAGCGTCAGGATTTCACCCAATCATCCTGCAGTTTTCACGCCAGCACTTATCACCTTCTGTCATTATATAAGCATTCTTGTTCCGCTTTTGAAGCCTTTTTGCTCCTTGAGCTAGTGATCTCATCGCGGTCACCATCAGTGAGATAAGCGGCCTGTGCTTTTGCCCCTTAACTGTGGCCACAATCTGCTGTACACTTAGTAAATTCATTGCACTTAGCAAATGTCCAGCAAGTGTTTTAAATGTAAGAAAGTAAATTTTGGTCACACATGCGTGCTTTTTTGTATAGCGACAAGATGAGCTCCGTCTTTTGTTGTGGTGAAGAAACCATGTCGCTCTGAATCTTTGGAAATTACAGGATGGGCCTGGAAGACTCTCACATTTGACTGACAAGGAAACTAAATGATACACTAGTCTTATGACATCTCCTGCATCCTGCTAATTAGTAGCAGACTTGGACTAGAAGCTACACCCTCTCGATTTCTGTTCAAATGCAGTTCCTACAGGCTAAACTCTCTTGTCCTACCAGGCTCTGTTCTCTCCACTCTTTCACCTGCTTTCCTGTCATCAGGAGACCCTCATCTCTCGCTCCCTACTTTTGAGGCTCCAAAAATGCTTGAGAAAAAGCAGTATCACAGACCCAAAGGAACTCTGAACTCAGACAGGCCAGAGTTCAAATTCTGACTGGAACCCATAATGCCTGTGTCAATTTGGACAAGTTTCATTAACTCTATCGCGGTTTGCATGCCCATAAGAAGGAGCCGTGACTGACGCAAACAGAAATTTAAAATTATATATAAGATGAAAGCCTCACATAGTACCCAGCACATGCTGTGCCACACATAGGTTTGTGCATTTGCCCTGACACTCTTTTCACAAAGTGAAGAAAGATCCAGAGAAGAATCTGAGTTCAAACGTAGTATAATTCATAACACACTGAGATTGTCTTTAATACTCTATCATGAGAAAGTTGAAGGTGACCCTGCAAAATGTATTTCTATGAGCTTCTTGAGGCTTCAGTGGTTACAATAAAGACAGGAAAATCAGCCTGAAATTCAATCATTTAATTTATCTTCATGATTACTGTTCTCAAACAGAGAATGCAATTAACATTAATGCTATTCTAGTTCGCCTTCTTCAAAATGAGCATTGATCAGCTTCTATCTGAAGAGTCTGTAACATCTCTTCTGTAATTATTTTTAAATGTATTAACAGGGATCTGTGTCTTGTAGAGCAAAGGGGACTGTTTCCAGGAGACAGCTCTGGGTTCTGGCTCTATGGCTGCCATTCACTAACTACGTGACGGAGGGGAAGTCACTTCCGGTGAGCCCGCATGTTCCCTGTGCGGTGGGTCCATTGCTACCTCACAGGATGTCCAGGCATCTCACAGCGCCGGGGTGTCAGAGCAAAATCGCTACATACTTACAATGAACTGTTATCATTTCTACCCATATTCCTGAAAAATACAATTTGCAAAAGCCACACGTAAGTAAGAACCAATAGTGGTGACACAAAGATTTATTGTTATGATATAAGCAAATGTTACACAGAATACTCTGAAGTCTAACTGGCTTCTGAAGGAGTGAAGGTTATTCTTTCATTTTTAGGTGACAGCTAGATAAAAAGGTGTGAAGGCAGCTGAGACTCACTGATGAATATTAAACATATTTATCTAATAGATATACCTCCAAACAACCCAGCACTGAGACAATCCATGCACTTTGTCAGCGCAGTGTCGTAACTGCTGTCCAGCTCTGACCACCTTTTTCTCAACATCTTCTCTGATATCTAACACACTGTAGTCTAGGAAATGCTTCATGACCTCAAACATCCACTGGGCACCCACCAAATGTCAACCATGAGCCCTGACATTTTCATGGTACTTCTAGATTGCAGTTGAGGTGGAATAGGAATATTCTATTGCTATAGCCTCAGTCTGCTTTTAATAGTCCAAGTATGAGATAAAGTGCAGCTATTCAAAAAAGCATATGCTGTGCACAAGGGGCAAATAATACTTAAATACAAACAACTGTGTCAGGCATCATCACAGTGTCATGAGTTTCACAACGCTATGAAACGTGGTTCTCTCCCAGGCCTGACTGGACTCAATCAAATGTGTACCTTTATTTTGGATGTTGACACTGATAGCATTTTTATTCAGACTGTTGCCAGAGGAGGTAAAATTTTCATGAAGAGGAAAAGAAGGCCCGCTATCCCAGTGGAAGAGCTGGGTCAGCCATCTGCCTGTTATGTCCTCAAGATTTGCTAGATGGAAAGGAAACAAGAAACGACCCTTTTGACAGAATTTCCTCATGCCAGCAGAGTCCTGTTTGACTGGCTCAGAGCTACTGGTCAGAGGTTAACATTCCCCTGGGCTCCCTAAAACACAGAGAAATACACTAGGAGATGCTAAAGAAGTGCTCATGGGAGCCAGTAGATAAGTGGATGCACCTTGGGACCATAATGGGAAGTGAAGTAAATCAGATCTGCAAGCTTAAACACTACATGGTTTCCCCTACATAAGAAACCCAAATTACAAATAAAGAGCAAAACAGGAGATGGTAAGAAGTAGAAGACAAATCTTCCTCAAATGAGAAGGGGTCAAGAGATGGGAGAGGGGAAGAAGGGGAAAGGGAGTGGGAAAAAGAAATAAGATGTGCTACATACACCCAGCAACCTCGCACAAGGACTGCAAACATCAGGTACTGTACACGTGGGCCAATAAAGAAGTTACTTGAGCAAATATTTTTCCTTTTCTTCTTTTAGAAAAGTATTTAAATTAGCTTCATTTTAAACTAATACATAAAGCTAGAAAAATTTTACACATGATTGGGATACCACATGATGTTTCTACCATGTAGGCATCATGTAATGCTTAAGTAACATTAAGGGTATCAATCTCTTCAAATATTTATGGTGAAAACTTGTTAAATCCTGTTCTCTAGCTTTCCGACATGTACAGTCCATCACTGTCATCTCTAATCACCTACTGTGTGCCGCCTGGAAGTGAAGTAAATCAGCTTCCACCCTGGAAGCTCTCCTGCCTTTTGACTCTTCCCAGCCTTTGAAACCACCATTCTCTGATCACCTTCCATGAGATCCAACTTTTTAGATTATCCATGTGAGTGAGATCGTGTGATGCTTGTCCTTTTGTGCCTTCCTCACTTCATTTAACACAATGACTTCCAGTTCTGTCCCTGTTGTCAAGAATGGCAGGATTCCATTCTTTGTTGTGGCTACATAGTATTCTATCATTCATCTGTATGGCATTTTCTTCATCCATTTATCTTTTCATGGCTACTTCTACTGTTTCCACTTCCAGGCTATTCTGAGGAGAGCTGCAGGGCGTATAAGTGTACAGATATCTCTGGCATATTGATTTCACTCACTTTGGATGTATATATACATCCAGGAGTGGAACTGCTGGGTCATGCACTGGCTCTATTTTTAATTTTGGGAGGAACTTCCATACAGTTTACCACAATGGCTGTCTTAACTTACATTTCCACCTGTAGTGTGAAGGATCCCTTCTTACCTACATCCTTGCAGGCACTTGTTATCTTTAATCTTTCTGATCATAATAATTCCTACCTGGGTCAGGTGAATGCCTTACTAGGGTTCTGATTTGCATTTCCCCTAATAATTAGGTGATAATAATGCTAAGCATTGTTCATGTACCTCTTAGCTATTTGAGTTATTTGTATGTCTTCTGAGGAATGTTTACTTATATCTCTTGCCCTTTTTGATCTTCATTTGTTTGTTGCTATAGAATTTTTGAAATTCCATATGTATTCTGGATACCAATCTCTTATTAGACGCATACTTTGAAAATGTTTACTTCTACTCTATAAGTTGTCCCTTCAGTCTGTTGATTATTTCCAGTGCTGTTTGGAAGCTTTTTATTTTTTTGTTGTTTGTTTGTTTTCATTTTTCTTCTGGTACCAGGAATCAAACTCATGACCTTGTGCTTTCCAGGCAGGCGCTTTGCTGCTGAGCTAAATCCCCAGCCCTGCTTGGAAGCTTTTTAATTTGATATAATCTCATTTGTCTATTTTTTACTTTGCTTCCTGCACTTTGGAGATTTGCTCCAAGGAAAACAATCCTTGCCCATTCCAGTGTCCTGAAATATTTCCCTTATGTCTTCTAGTAATTTCATAACTCCATGTTATTTATCACTTTTCTCTCTCTAAACAGCTGAGCTAAATATTTTGTTCAATATTTGGTAAACTAATTTTCAACACTTGGTTATTGACCAAGTTCTAAAGTTTTTCATTGTTTTAAAGACACTGGCAATCAAGCTGCATGTTTTAGAATGGAGAGGGCAGAAGGAAGAGCTAAGGTCAGGAAGGGAGGGATCTGGGCCCCTTATTTGCATAACCAGTGTTGTGGTGTAGAGGCTTTTGCAAGGGGAACAATATAATACAGGACACATATTTTATAAGATTATTTATAATAGTCACCCAAAGAATCATATACAAAGAGAGTAGAGGAAATCTGTCTGCACACTAAAGACCAAAGAAGCCAGCTGAGGGCCTGGATCCCATGGTAATGTCCTGCATGAGTCCAGCTGAAGACCTAGAGCCCATAACAGTGCCTACCATGAGTCCAGCTGGAGGCCTAGAGCCCATGACAATGTTTCATGTAGCCCTGTTTCATAGATCTCTTCTGGGAAGACCCAAAGATCAGTGGCGAAAGCTAGAAAATCTGTGCCAGTGAAATAAAGGGTCTGTGCTAGCAGGCTGAGGGATCTGCACTAGAGCCAGGAAACGACAAAGTAAAAACCAGGACTCCCCAAAAAAGTACCACAGCCATCCTCAGCAACAGTGAGGTCCCGAGCTCTTCCAATGATCAGGACAGCCAACTCGACAAGCTTCTCCAGGAGACTGAACATTGCACCATCTTCCCCTCCAGAGCCAGGAAGCAATGCTCAAAGTGCATGCCAGAGCTCCCCCAAAGTGAACCAAAGCCATTCTCAGTGACAACCAGGTCCCGAGCTCCTCGGACAATAACAGTCGAGTTCACTAGGAAAGCCAGCATGACGAGCTCCTCCAAGAAAACAGCTCCTTACAGTTTCTAACAGCACCCAACAGCTTCTCAGCTCCCAACAGCTTCCTTCTCCTTCTCCAGTTTGCCTCCTATGCTGCTGGCGACAATCCTCAGGCGGGCCTCCCACTCCCAGCACCACACTGGTTCAATTCAGCTGGGTGTTACAAGTTGACCACCAGGTGTCAATCTACTATACCCAGCATGCTCAGCAAACCTTCCAGGAGACTCCGTGGGGTCAGCCCTCACTCGCCGACACAGGCCTGCAAGCTGCTACCTAAGTAGCACTTCCCAAACACTTCTGGGGTTTTAGTCAAGGAGGGCTCGCTCCTGTGTCCTGAGCCCTCTGTGCTGAGGCTCAGTGTTATTAAAGACTCCCTTTGATGTTCTTGTAAAAAGAAATAGAGACAGATAAGACACAATGCCTGCTTTCAAGACCTGCATCATCTTTGGAAAAGAAAAATGTGTTTTTAAGCAATCAGACAGTAATAGGGCCTTCTAAATTCTGTCAAAACACAGAAATATGAGAGGTCTGGGTTGCTAAAGTATCTCAAGAAAGATTTAAGGAAAAGAGCAACATTTGGAGTTGTGAGGCAAAAGAGAAGGAGATGGTATTCAGAATAAAAGGAACTGGTATGCAAAAGCTTGGCATATTAAAAACTAGGGCACCTTCAGGGAATAACAGTCATTTATTATACCTATCTGGATAATGGTTTTGTTAGAAGAGACTGTCAGTTGTCAAAGCTTGCAAGAGACCAGAAAAATATTCTTATTAACCAAGTAAAAACCTTACTGCTTCCTACATTCAGAGAGCCCACTTTCCTCCCTTGACAGAGTCTAAGCAGGATCTTCTAAGGGGCAGGGGTCCAGTTTAAGGCACAATACGTCTTTCACTCAAGTGATCTGATTGGTACTGAACAAAGCTGATACTGTAATAGTACAAGATGAATGGACACAGTAAGAGTAGACTGAAAAGTCTTTAAAGAGTAAGTGATCATTTAATAAGCCCAGGTGAAGGATCTATTGTTCTCAGGAGCAGCTGTTTACTTAATGAGAACAAATCAGTTTTTCAGATAAGTAAATTCAAAAAGTTCTACCATAAATAATAGTTATTTGTAATTTCATCTTCCTGGACAAGGGTTTTCCATAATAACAAAGTCAGGTTAATATAGACATTTAAAGTGAAATCAAGTTAATGCTTACAGTCAAGTGTCGGTGTACATATTTCAGTTGTAAGGATAGAAAGAAACGATATTTCAAATGTAATTTTCAGCTGAATGCTGACGTCCTCACAAGCCATTCTGAAGAAATTGAAGGGTCAGGGAGATCAAACTTGATTCTGTGCTCAAGCGCTTTGCAAAAAGTAAAAAAGAAAACCACCTAGTCCCTGTAGCAAAAGGCAGATATTTTTTCTACCCACATTCCACATGGCATGGTGGAGGGGTTAAATTTAAAAAGACATTTGTGCCCTTCTCTTAGGGAGTGTCTCTTAAGCAACAGTAGAGCCAGATTTCAAATCCAGTAACTAAACCTTTGTTTACTCATGTGTCAACACTTACTTTTTAATACCTACAGTATGTAGGACAACATTTTAGGAGATACATAATCAACAGGATGGATCTGGACTGGAGCTTCTCAGTGCTTGAATTCTAGTAGGAAAAAGAGATAGGACAGAGAAAAAAGATGATTTTCAGATATCTAAATTAAAGAACCACTGTAAGTATAACTATGCATCTGTATCTAGATTAAGAGAACAAGCAGCATTTCAAAACCATTGTGGAGACTAAGTCAGCATGATCATAAAGGCTGCACATCTAACGGAATGATGTGCTATCATGCCTTGAGTCAGGTTAGCACGTAAAGGTAGGGTGGGCATTGTGCCTCTGATATGAGGTGAGAAAAGAGTCTTCCTTCTACCATGAGGGCATTTTGTAATATTTCTCAATTTTTACCTACAACATTCTTTTTGGGAATTCTACATAGAGAAGATAGTATTTTTTTCTGAGCCTGATCAAACAGAAAGCAAGCCATCAAGATCTACCCAACCATCACATAAGCATGTTTCCCAAACAAACATGGCACACTATCCCTGGGCCATTTCCTCTGGAACACATTTCTTTGTTTCAGAAGCTTCACAGAGTCTTTATGCCCAGTGGACTGGTTATTCACCTGTGGCTGGGTAATATGGCTTAGTCAGACAGCAGGCTTCTAACCCACTTCTCTTTTAGCAGAGGGCTTTCACCATTTTCTCTCTGGGAATGTGAATAACAATAACTGACATTTATACAGTGTGTGTGACAGATTACAAAGGCATTTCCCACACTGTCTTATATCAGTTATAGATTACATCTGAGAAAGTGGGTATCAAAGAGGGTAGGCAGTGTAGCCTCTCCCAGCACCTGCACACCCTGTGCAGAGTGAGCAAGTGCTCCAGGAGCTGCTGGTCCCACAGTTCGAGTCCATTCTTTGCTCACACCTCCATGGTTCCCAGCTGAAACTTGCAGAGATAGCCAGCTCTTTCCCATCTACTTCCTGAGGGCAGAGCAGGTGACCCAGGACCCCGCCGCCATTACAAACTGAGTCTCTCCACTCCCTGCACCTGCAGTGGAGAGGAGGTCCTCACTTAGAAGCCCCAGGGACTTCTCTGGCTGAGGACGTGGCATGTAGCCTCTCCCAGTGCCCACTCGCCCTGCGTCAAGTGAGTGAGTGCTCCGGGAGCTGCTGGTCCTGCAGTTCGAGTCCAGGCTTTACTTTTGCCCAGACCCCTTAGTGGGTCAAAGGCATAGGCAGTCTGTGACTGCTACCCATCCAGCCTGCATCTGCTTCCTGTATGTGTCCTGAACTGATTGGAGACACAGAATCAGGTGGTTCACAAACTGTCGACCCTGCAGTTTGTGTCTGGATTTTGCCTGTATCCTGAACTGCCTGGGGATATAGGTCCACTGGACTGCGATTGTCACACCATGCAACCAGAGTCTGGGTCGTGCACATGCCCTGAACTGCAAGGGGATGCTGGATCAGATGGTTGGCCATCAGCTGAGAGCAATGCCCATGTCTGATAAGGGAGATAACTAGATACAAATCAAAAACTGCTGGAAAACCCGATACTAAGTAGCACTTCTCAGAGGTCACTCAAGGGCAAACCTGACCAACAGGAAAACTAGGGACACAAGTGGCCTTTGCTGTGCAACTGCTGAAGAGGGAAACTAAGCTTTCAGTAGCAAACATGACAAAACTAAGAACTAAAACACTCAGAACAAGTCCAGCAGACATCGACATAGGAGAACTTGGTAAACACATGCCTGAAATAGCTGAAACGATTGCAGTGGAAGTAAAAAAAAACTCCATAAGGCCATAGAAGAGATGAGATCAGAAATAATCTCTCAGGCAAAAAGTGAAATGACAAGAATACTGAAGGAACTGCTCAAAAAGTCTGAAGAAGAAACTATAAGAAAATAGAAGAACAAAGGCAAAGGTCAGAAGCATTCAATGAAAAATATAGAAAGGACTTAGAATGCATGAACCAGATTCAAAGAGACTTCCAGGAAAACAAAACTGCCATTGAAAGCTACCAAAACCACTTGAATGAAGCTGAAGATAGAATCTCAGACTTTGAAGACAGCATGGCAGCTAGCAACCATGAAAGAAATGATCTCATAAGAACAACAAGGATCCAGGAAAAGTCAGTTCAACAGCTGCAAGATGAGGCAAAGAGGAGTAATGTACGACTTATAGGAGTCAATGAAACAGCAGGATGCAACACAACTGACATAAAAAGATTATTTGCAGAAATAATACCAGAAAATTTCCCAAACATGGAAACAGAACCTGATATACAGGAAAATGAGGCATATAGAACTCCAAACAACCACAAGCAAAATAAAACTACACCCAGATATATAATAGTCAAGTTCCAAGATCTCCAGCCAAAGAACAGAATATTAAAAGCTGCTAGAGAAAAGAAACAGATTACCTATAAAGGAAAGCCCATCAGAATCACGGCAGACTTCTCAGCACAAACAATCCAATTGAGAAGAGCTTGGAGTGAAGTATTACAGATCCTAAGACAGAACAACTTCTAACCAAGACTGATGTACCCTGGCAAACTATCCCTCAAATTCAACGTAGAAATAAAATATTTTCATGCAAAGAACAATTGAAGAACTTCATGAGCAACAAACCAGCATTACAGAGAGTACTGAAAGATATTCTAGACAGAGAAAAATCTGACCGCAATTTCAAAACAACAG
>NW_004955423.1:21323478-21342371 GCF_000276665.1 Chinchilla lanigera
AACACTCAAGGGTAAAGGGCAACTGGGATGTGGGAAAAGAGAAGGGAAAGAAGGAGAAATTTTGTATGTATGTATATACAGGATAGTTAACATAGTTGTTCTACTGTCTTCTATTTCTTTGCTGAAGAAACAGTCAATGAGTCCTTGATTGATTAATATTGCATGTCTCTATCTGTTTCCATGAGAAACCACTTTGAAGACATCAATATGTAATACAACAAGCATTGTTAATTTCCTACTACTTTGTTTGTAACTCTGTATTGTCTGTACTGTTCTTTTGCTATTTTGTAAAAGGTTGTCTGTCTGTTAATCTTTTCCTCCTTTTATTTTTTAAAATAAAATTTTAAAAAAGAGAGTAGGCATCTTTCTCAAGCACATCTGCGCCTAGCAAGTTAACATCACACCTTCAAATTCACACCCGTCTCCTTCCTACTGTGCCACTGCTGGCGTTTCACTCCATTCCTACCTCCCAACCTTTTCTCCTCACACTTTCCCTCCCTCCCCTTACCTCTCTCGCTCCCTCTCCTTATGGCTTGGATAATTTTAAGCTGAAGGAAAAGAAGAAAGGAAAGGCCATTTTTAACTAACCTCCCACATTATCTTACCTGACCTTTCAATTTCATTGTCTTTTCTATGCTAATGAAATGCTAAATATTCTTCCATCGCCATTTTCACAAAGATCACATTATTGGTGCCCCCAGCACAAATTATAGACATCATTGTTAGTCATGATGGCACTAAATATGGAAGGTTAAACGGTTATTGCAGATTTCAAAATAAGCTGAGCTTTGCTTTTTCACTTTTTGTTGGTTATATACTAGCCTTGTTCATCAGGGCTGTAACCGGAGATAGTATTTGGCATTGAGAGAGAAAATATATATTATGTCTTGGGGCACTAAAAGTTACTTTTTTTCCTTTTGAGACAGGGGTCTCACTATGCAGTTCAGGCGGGCCTTGTGCTCACTTTGTAGTCCAGGCTGGTCTTGAACTCACAACGATCCGCTTGCCTCAGCCTCCTGAGTGCTGGGATTACAGGCATGTGCCACCATGCTCAGCAGTTAAAACTTACTTTAAAATTTATTGGCTACTCTTCTAAAAAAATATCATTCAAGAAACCTATTCCTCTTCAGGAATTTTTTTTATATCTAAAGTATTGATTATTTAGTCAATTACAGGAAGTTGAGGTAAACTTCCCACAGAAATAGACAGAATAATCAACAAAGCCTTATTCTATAATATAAGTTGTAATTTTGGCCACAATTTTAAAGAAACCCCTTATAGGATTGTCATTAACCTTTCTCTTTTTGATAGCAATATGTTGTTGAAGAAAGCAAACACCCGAGTTCCTTTACAGTTACTTCAGTTTAATTTAGTTTGGATACTGAAAGTAAGACTAGTAATGCCCCAGTATTAAATTTTTACACTGATGTCCAAGTGTATTCAGTTCCCACATTATCTGCCTCCTTGAAATGTTTACAGAAATTTTGAAGCAATAATATTAATACCTAAATAAGAAGCATGAGGCCCCCCTTCCCTGTGTCCTTTTTAAATCATCTTCTTGAGATGAAGTGCTAAGGCCTTTTATCATGTTCCAGAATGAATTCTACATTTAAGAAAGACCTCAGAAAATATCTTTAAATCCTAGAAAAACTATTTGAATGCAGTACTTAACCTGAAGAGAATACGTTCCAAAGTTGTATATTATCCTTGAAATTGTAATAAAAATCCTGATAGGATAAAATTATGCACAAATAAAGAAAGAACTGTGTCTTATTCACCTTCCTATTTATAAATGCAGATTATTGCCTGGCTTAGATAAAGTATTTAATGTGCATCCAACTGAATTGAGCTGACATGTTGAGCTATATTCTTCTCCACACTCCCAAGATAGCAGAAGCAAATATGAAGAGCTCCCCTTGTGTGCACATGTACATACATACACACATGCACACACACACACACACACACACACACATGACCTTCCTTGGATTCTCTAGTCCTCCACTTGCCTTCCTTAATGAGGGAAGTTTCCCCCACCACAGAGCAGCCAGAATCCAAGCCACATGGAGTCCACATGGGAGCATACCCCAGCCTTAGGAGTAGGTGCCCTGTGCTCTTCTTGGCCATCTTTTCTCAGGATAGATAGGAAAATCACTGCAGGATTAAATTCACAAGCTCTCTTCCATCTTTCCTTTCTGATCATTTCCCCCCATTCTTTCTATTATAGTAAAATACCCATTAAAAATTTACTATCTTATTTCTTAATATCTTGGTCATTATTTTTCACATTCTACCATTTCATTGTGCTTATCCTTGTTAAGTTCAAGTTCTGTTCCACATACAGGAGTTTTTTTAAATTTAATGATTCAAATATTACTTCCAGGAAATGTTAAACATTTGTTTAAACAACATAAATGTATTATCTTAATGTTCTGAAGGCTATAAATACAAGACTCAGGTATTTGGAAGGTCAGCTCCTTCTGAGGGCTACATAGGAAAAATTTATTCCCTGCCTCTTTCCTAATTGTTGGATGTTTGCCATCATTTCTGGTATTTCTTGACTTCCACTGCCTCACCTAATCTCTGCCTTCATTTGCATGTGGCATTCTGTTTATGTGAGTGTCTGTATCCAAATTTTTCTTTCTCATAACGACAACTGTTGTATAGGATTGGGGGGGGGCAACTGATTCTGTTTACATCTACAAACAGTCCTTACATCTCCAGTGACCCTAATTCCAAATAAGGTCACTGTCTTAGTTCACTTTCTACCAGGCACAGACAATAAATTATCAACAATGCAAGCTTATTTGGCTCATGGATCTGGAGGTCAGGAAGTCTAGCATCAAAATGCCACCTCTGGTAAGAAGCATCCTGCTACATCCTAACATGGTGAAGGAGCAAGCGAACATGCTCAAGACAGAGACAGGAAATTGGGCCAAACTCATTTTTCTATCAGCAACCCACTCCCACGATAACTATCCAGCTCCCACAATAGTACTATCAGTCCATTCATGACAGCAGAGCTCCATTCCCTAATAATCATCTCTCAAAGATCCAATGGCTTAGAGCTGTTGTAAAGGCAGTTCAGTTTCAACGTGTGTTTTGCAGGGAATGTCTAAAACACAGCAGTCGCATTGTGAGTAATAGGGGTTGGGAATCTGAATGAATGAACACTCAAATCTGAAAAATGCAGGTGGGTAAGCAAGTCAACCTACAACACCAGCCAACAGAGTTGTCTGCCTATCTTATGAGGATACCAGGCTTCCAGCTTCTGGTCTTCCCAATCTTCCTACTATATACCTAGACCAAACACCTGCGCCTCCACTGCAGAAAAGGCTGGAGGTGTAGTGCTGGAGTGTGGCCGGGGAAGCTTAGACTCACATGGTGGGATCCCAGCAGAACCCCAGCCAGAGTTTTGAGGTTCAGCTGCTCACAGATACAACTAGGTTTTCATCTAGTGCTGACCTTTCTAGTCTTGAGTTAGTCTCTTAATCTTCCTGATCTTCTATTTCCTCATTTTTAAAATAGAGTTTTGTGTGACCTTAACATTAAGAAACTAGCACTGTGTGTGGCCCATGAACAGGTAGTACATGAATGCTGGATCCTTCCATTCGTTTTCCCCCTCAGAATGCTCAAAACTTCATTTCTTAGATGGTTTCCATCATGCTCTGCCTAGTGTCTATGGTTGCTTATCACACTTCTCTAACTTTATTGAGAATTACATGTGCTGGGTACATTGTTAGGTCTTGTGATGCTCAAATAATTTATGGGGAAAGACCAGTTTTATAGCAAGAGAGAAAGAGACAGTAAAATATAAAAATATTTGTCTCTTTCAAAGAAATCATAAAAATAAGTTGCTAGACAGATGAAATTTCAAAACAAAAATCTACAGGAAAGCATCAATTTTTTTGTTTGTTTGTTTTTGTTTTTGGTTATTTTGTTTCTTTTTTTTGTTTTTCTCCGGTACCAGGAACCGAACTCACGACCTTGCGCTTGCCAGGCAGGCGCTTTGCCGCTGAGCTAAATCCCCAGCCCCCAAGCATCAATTTTTATTATTAAATTTAACAAGCACAAAATTATTCTGTTGAAATGTGCTAAAAATATTCAAATACCTCCATTCAATTTCTGCACATAACGCACTGTGCACCACGACCAACAGTTTACCGACTAGCATTGGTCTGTGACCGTACCGTGACTGCCGTGACCTTCAGCCTTGCTGTGTGGCCCAGGACTGGTAGTTTCAACTCCACCTCAAGCTGGTGGTTATAAGAGCAGAATCTCAGGTCTCCTCTCAGGTCCCCTGGATCAGAATTCACTCGCTGAATTTTGAAGTGCACTAGCCTGCATCATCTTGAATCTTCTTTGTTACTGAGCAGATTCTCAATAATAATCTATTAAAAACTGTCAGAGAAAGGAGACCCATAAAAGGGAAGCGATATGTGACTTTTGGTACATCTGGCAAGAGATTCTCATTTTATTGGGGTCCTATAAATGTTTGATGAACAACAATTTTCATAGGTCTACCTCATTGCCAAAAACAATACATTTTATGTTTTCCCACTATAATTCTAGTAAAATGTAATTCTTTATATATATATATATATATATATATATATATATATATATATGTAATCATATATATGCATGTTTTTCTACCAGTCTATCAGTTTATGTAGGACAACTTGCTATTTTTGCTTCATAAAATCAAGACATCTAATAGATTTCAAAAGTGCAGCATGTCGAAGAGAAAGAGGATAAGCTTTGAAATCAGAAATGCACCCCTTCGATTTTGACAATTTCCAATCATCCTCTGTGAAACTGAATATCATTCTGAATCTGTGGAAGTGATGTGAGGTTCCAGTAATTTACAGTGGGCATCAGTATGATGCCTCTTTTATTCTTAGTAACTGCTGAACTTTGTTCTGGAAAGTGCAAAATATAGTTCAAAGTTATTATTTATTTTTAAATGAGGCTGCTCAGAGAACTAAAATGCACACTATGAAATTAATGACAGTAAAGCATATAAAACTTAACATGAGGGAGGAAAAAGATTTTATTGGGCAGAGAAATATAAAAAGTAGCGGTTCTTGAGCGTATCTGAGTTCTGAGTTTAGAATGCCTCCTGCTAAGTGTCACAAGTAGTAGGTGTTCAGTGTTCTGTTTCTCTGTGGAAAAAGTGCATGTTCTAACCTGCACAAGTCTGTCCCGTGCTCACCACATTGTGGCTGGCTTACAGACCATGCTCTGTGAACGGCGCTGGAAGGAATTGTGAGCTAGTGCTGCTGGGGTCTGTGCTTCCTTTGCATTTGAGGGTCCTAGCATGAGTTTCCCCTTGCCCAGCTTCCCACCCACTTAGCTGCTGCACCCTTGGGAGCCACAGATGGTTCATGTCCAGAGACCTCAATTCCCTGGGCCCTCTCGGTAGCCATCCAGGGTGCAGGATATTGCAGCAGCCTCTTTGTGTCGAGCCAGTGTAACTGACCTGAAAGAGAAAAGAAACGTGGGTCTGTCTTCTTTCCCAACTAGCATCCTAAGTAAAGACGCATGTTTCTCTTCTGTAGTGAATGCCCCTTGAAATAGGAACCGAATTTTGTCTTCATATTACAGCCATGTCCTTCCACCAAGAAAAGTCTAGGAGCACTTTTCGTATGGGGTGACACTCTCACCAAATACTTTCAGTATAAACTGACCCTCATCTGTAACTAAATGGACTTTCTTCCACTATGTTGTCAAATTATAGCATGCTATAATTTGGTACCTACCAAGTATGAATACTAATCTGATTTTATGCAGCGTATTGTTAAAGTTCTTCACCAATTTGCTTTCAATCCACAAGGAAGAAGTCATAATTTGGTATTAATGTGACTTGAACAACTTCTCAATCTCACACTATTTTCTTTAACAAATGGTAAAAATTTTGGCAGATAAGTTTTTAATAAATAATTTTGTCTTATCTTCATTATATTATTTTTATGGTTCTGGAGATGAAGTTCAGTGCAAAGTTTCCTTTTATTTAAAAAAAATAAGGGCTTTTTATTTAAATTATAGTGATATAAATTCCCTATTTAATGTATTCTAGTTTTAAGTAACAAAGTGAGTTGATATTTCGAGTTTATGGATATAGCAAATCCAAGTACACAAATGTGGAAAATATGTAAAAATAAAATACAAGTACTTTAATTTGCAGAACACCAATAAAAGAGAAAAGCAGCTGTGTTTTAAATCTGAAGGCCTATGACTAGTATATTAGTCAGTTATTCTACCACTGGGATACAACACCAGAGACCACAAGTTAAAAAACAAGAGGCTTAATTTGGTTCATGATGTCAAAGGGTTCATTCCATGGTCAGCTGGCTCCAAGGCAGAAGCATCATAGTGGAAGGGTGTGGTGGAGGGTAGATGCACAGTTCATGGTAGCCAAGAAGAACAGCAGGAGAGCACAGGGACCAAGGACCAGATATACCCAAGGTCACAACTCCATGACTCACCCTGACACACCCAGGAGTGGGATTTACTATCCCTCAGGCAGCTCCCGAGTCAATCAAGTTGACACAATTAAGTTTAACTATCACAACTAGAAAGCAGCCTTAATGTGTTTATTTTCAAGGTTTATTATAGGCCCAATTAGCTGCAGAATTAGCTGAAGACTACAGACAGAGACTATTTGGAATGAGCTATTTTGCAGAGGCACAAGAAACTGTATGTAATTAAGGACCACTCTGGGCCAAGGGTGAAAGAAACCTAAGTCAGACAAAAGAAAGAACACAGGGTTCTGTGAAGGAAGGTGATTAGAAAATTGTGCTCTGGTACAGCCTGGCCAACTCTGAGCCCTACCAGTGTAACCATGGAAACCATAACAAGTATATTGGGAAGCGGAAAGATAAGAGCACCCAAAGAATCTGTAGGCCTTTCGCATGGATAAAGAGAGATATTCTTTCGAGGGGTCTAACAAAATACACCATAGGGAAAAGAGATTTGGACTCTCTAGGAGCCCCTGAAAGGGAGAGCCAGCTGGGCTGACACAGACGTCACACACTGGGCACCTGGTAGATCATGTTTTTACTATACTTTAGTCTATTACATAGTCTATTTTTAAAGTTTGACTAGTATCAGCCCAACAACATCAACAAGACACACCTCAGGGCAACAAGTTTATTGGCAATGCTAAATGCTCCTCCAGTGTAATCTAGGGACTTCCAGAAGTTGCCAGGACCCATTTAAAGGATCTGTAAGGTTAAATCTCTTTTAGTTATAATTCTAAAATGTTTTTTTTTCTTTTACTCTTATTCTCTATTTATCTTTTTGTTTTGTTGTTTTTTTTCCAGTACTGGGAATCAAACTCATGACCTTGCACTTGCCAGGCAGGCGCTGTGCCACTGAGCTAAATCCCCAGCCCTCTTTACTCCTGTTCTCTCATGAGTGAACAGAGATGTTTCCCAGAATCCATGTAAGATATAATATTGCAACAGGTTGAATGCAGAAGCACATAGGATGATCAGCTATCTTTATTAAGCCCTGAAAGAGATTTGCAAAAATATCCTCTTCACTAAATTTTTGTTTTAGAAAGCATAGTTATTCCTCATTAAAATGTTTATGCTGCCATTTTTTACATCAACATGTGATGAGGTGATTTTTGCTATTTTAAAAACAAACAGTTTTCAGTTTTAATTTTTAGCATGAGTCTCAGCGATAAAAAGTAATGCATGTAAGCTAAAGTATTCTGAGGTGCTCAGTACTTTCTAAGACTGGATGGGATCCTGTGATCAAAACGTTTGGCACTCACCAGGTTGAGCTATTAAGTAAGCTGGGCCAATTTTATCTGTGGTTTGAAATTTTAGCATTGGCTTCAGCAAAGATAGTCGATGCATTGTACCTCTACCAGCAATTTAATATAGGTGGTAGGTGAATTAACATTTGTGAAAATGAATGCTGCCTGCAGAACACCCAGACAGAAAGCTCGTTACCACCAGCTGTTGATTTGCTTTCCCACCTTGAGCCTCAGATACTTTACTACAGCGCTCTTTTTGGATTTACCTGTTAGCTATGGAACTCAAACAACACAGTATTTTTAGACCCTTAACTTTAAAATCGTAGCCAGGGATAGGGGTGTGGCCCAGTGGTAGGGCACTTGCCTAGCACGTGCAAGGCCCCGGGTTTGATGCCCAGCACTGAAATCAGCCTGTCGGTCAATCAATACACCCCAAAACTGGACTTGAAATAGCTGTATCTGTAATGTGACATGCAAACTAGACAGAAGTTTCTGTATAATTAGGCTAGGCTGAGTCACAATAGCACAAATGCAAGGCTGAGATTCATTAGACAGCAGAGCTCTGATTCAAAGCCCTCCCCATTAGAAACTAGCGAGTCTTCAGGGAAGAATATCACGCAGTGGCAAAGAGTTTAGCCCGACAGACAGATGGAATTGTGTTTAAGTATCATACCTGGAACTTAACAGTATGGTCTTGGGAATTCATGTTAACAAATCTGTAGCATGAAAAATAATAAAGCTTCACTTTGTCAAGTGGCTTGAAAATTAAATGAGACAATACGCAGCATACTTCATGAACATTATTTTATTTTATTTAACCTTCATTACAACCTTGAGATGCAGATACTATCATTTTTTTCCTTTACAGACAGAATAATTGGCATTTTAGAAAGTCAAATAATTTTCCAAAGGTCAGGCTGCTGTAAGCGACCCACAGATTGGCTTTCAACATTCCTGTCATTGTGCTGTCTGGACAGCAAGGATGAGAAAGTTGCAAGTCTCTGTTTCTCTTTGCCACAAATACCCAGCACTTTGTGAAGCACAAAAATAAGAGCTGTAAAACTGGGCAAGAAAAGCACAGTGGGCTTGGTGTAAGGGGAAGAGTAGAAGAGGGATTTTACAGATGTGGGAACGGGCGACCCATCTATATAGAGACTTCAGAGACAGCCCTTTTTGTGTGTCCATTACATCACACATATTTTACACATGCTCCCTCCAATATATTCTGGGCTTGATGTTTAATTTTGAAGAGAAAAAACAGTAATAAAATAACAACAACAATGACAAAAACAAAAAACCACAAAAACAATAAAAACAATATAGGATTTCAAAACAAGATGATAGGAATTAACAATGGTTGTTATATTACATATTGTTATCTTCAGTGAAGTTGCTCAGATTACCAGATGTAAGAATACAAGATTGATCAAACCATTAAAAAGAATAAGAATGATATAAAACTCACTAAACAAGAGGTAGGAATTCAACAACGGTTGTTATAGCGCATGTTGTTGTCCTGACAGATGCATGTAAATACTGGTTTATATACTAAGTGGCATAAATTATTTTAAGAAAGGGGGGAATGTAACTCCATAAAAATCTCTCAGGGAAACATTCTAGGTAAAAGGCATAGAAACCACACAAGCTCACTCTTCATTTAGAGTCAACATGCTGGGACTATCCATGCGGGCTGAACACCCTAGGGACAGTTAGACATTGTAGCTGTGGCAGTGGAGATGTAGTATAGCTATGTATGGCTCCCAGATCTTACAATTAAAGAAGCCATTGTATTTGGAACAATTTTGTTTTTATTTGTATATCAGACAGGAAAAAAAAATGAACTCTTTGCAAGTTTCACAGCTTATTACAATAAACTAGGTATGACATCATTTATAATGATGCATCTATTTACAATATATGGATGCATATATCCAGGAATCCTCTTCGTTTCTGGACCAGCAATCTAAAATTATAAGTAAAGTGTTATATTTACTGTCTGTGGTTACCTACCACTTTTCTCTCAGCTACATAATGCAAATTATTTTCTCTCAGCTACATAATGCAAATTATTTTTGGCTCAAATGATCTGGAGCCACACACCCCTCAACCCTCTACCATGTCAGTGGTTAATGTGACTGTTGTATGAATTACTGGTAAAATTAGCTGGGTCATAAATTCATCCTTGATGAAGAGCTATGGGTAAGAAAGGAATCATGGCTATTATCCAGGAGTTAGTTTCTTGCTTGGCACAGTAAGCCATCATTTTGATTTTACCTTTCCACTAGGAATGAGATAAGAAAATTATATTTGTCTGTGCAAAATCTGGTAGCTTTATGTTTCCATGCAAGGATTGATATGTAGAGCCATAATGTGCCTTCTTTTTATTCAAGATTGTTTCTGCTACTTAAAATTGAATTGAAGTTACTCGTGGCTCCAAGGTAAATTCCGTGTCATTTTTCCACCTTGTATTCTGAGGATAGCACAATTCAGGGCTGTGCAAGTGACGACTTGATGCTCTGTATTTCCACCACACCTCCCCCCTCCAGAGATGAAAATGACTCCATAACTCTTTGACTTCACTTTTAGAGGTTTGAGATAGGAGACATGATGGCTTTCCTAAGATTAGATCTAAAGTTATGGCTTCACACTTTCCAGTTCATGCATATACACTCCCCACAGGGGAAAAATAACTGTCAACATATTTTATTTTTTACTTGTGTGTAAGTAAAATATTCTTCAAGCTCAAAACTACACTCAAAAACAACAGAAACCTAAAATGTGATAGGTAGAACTCACTCATGAGAAGTCTTTTGATAAATAAGCTATCTGACAGAAAGGAAAATAAATACCTATCCCCATAAGATTCTTTTGAGTGACGATCTCTGCAACACATCCTGACTGACACTGCTGTACTCCTGGCCCCCAAAGAGCCTCTAACTCTTCCATTTCCATCTTCATCTCACTCTTCAGAGTTGACCCTTTGATACTCAGCATTATCCTCCCAGCTTCAAGCTTGGTGCCTTCTTGAACATGACTTTGATTTTGAGTCTACCTCTGCCAAAGTTTTCCCTGCCATCTTAGTTAAATAAATTCCCCACTTCAGGCAGTTTCTTTTTTAACCCTATCCTTGTGGGTAGTAGTCCTGTCCAGTTTGGTTCTGGCTCTGATGCTGGAAGACTAATTAAAAGAAGTAAAGGAAGAAAGAAAGCAGAAAAAAGGAAGGAAAAACTTGAGGGACAAAGAAGAAAGAAGGAAAAGAGGGAGGGAGGGAGGAAAAAAGGAGCAAAAGAAGGAAGGAAGGAGGGAAGGAAGGAAGGAAGGAATCAAACATAAATGTGTCAAATAAGTATCTTCTGAGCTTAAATTTATTTGAGTTTAAGTAGCCTCAAACAAATAAGTAAACAAGTCTAAGTTTGAAAATTCAGCGGTATCAGGGTAGCCTCCCCCTTTTTGGTATGGAATTCCAACCCTATCAGCTCCAATAGTATTTATTCCCAACCTACCCATTGTCCTGTGCTATTTCCTGATGTGTGGGATGTGAGGTGAGCTTGGACGTTTTCTCCATTTCTCTCACTTCTTGCAGGACCTGGGAACCTTGTAGTAGAAACTGTAGTTGTTACTTGGAGCCTTAATGTTCTACCAGTGGTTCATTATCCCTCAAAAAAGTAGTACTTTTTCCTAAAATTCACAGCAGTTCATTGTTAGAGACCATGCCCTCAAACAAGAGGTTCTGTCACTTTTTGTTAATAGGAGATATTTTAGAAAAATGTAGATCTGGATTCAAATGGCAGGCCTCATCCTCAGTAGGTGATTATTTAACTGTAATAATAATAACAAAGGAAGGGAAAAATATATATGTGCACAAGATAACTAGGATAATTGTACTACTAATTTCTATTAGTTTATTGAGAGGAATAGTTAATGAACAATTGTTTGATCAGTCTTGCCTACCTATATCTGGTAAACTGAGCAACTACTTTGAAAATAACAATGTGTGATACAACAACCATTGTTGATTTCCTATCATCTTGCTTTGAAATTCTGTATCATCTTTGTTGTTTTGTTTCTACTGTTTTGTTTTTGTCTTTGTTCTTTTCCCTTTAAAATAAAATTTTGAAAAATAATAATAATACTTTCAGCTCTCTTATGATATTAAAATAGGAGAAGTATGTCCGAATCTATCAAGGTACTTGACATTTAGTGTCTACTAAATATATGCTGTATACTCTTCCTCAAGTAACTAAAGGAGAGACCCAGTTCAGCATCATGCTGTAGCTGTATTCTGCATCCAGACTTGATAAAACCAGGGCATCACCCTTCCCCGCGCAAGAGCAATCGCTTCCTCTTAGGAAGCTGAGCACTGTCAAACGTGAAAGGATCCAGACTTGAAGTGTATCACAGTCTCCATCCAGGCAGCCTAAAGGGACCCACTTAAGTGGAAATGCTCATCTTTTATCAGCAGATGCCTCACTTCACTTACACATTTATTAAATTAAAGAAACATCATTTTTATCTGCTCTATAGCCAGGATGGAAAATTTAGTAATCCCATCAGAATTACTCCTGGATACTGTCCTGACCTTCCAGCTCATCCTTCGTGGGTTTAACTGATCTGAGATCAAAAGCGGACTACAAGAATTTATTTTTTCAGTGTGAAGCCAAAGAAAGGTTTTTCTAAACACATGATTAATCTGACCATAATTTTGTCTCTCTGAATTGGACTAAGGTTGAACGAGATTGCATAAAAGCAAGAACATAAGCAAACCTTCGTATTTCTCTATTTCTGTATTTCTTTTTGAGAAACTGCCAATAAATGATATAAATGAGTCAGATTCTTACAGTCTCTATTCCCATCTGTAATGTCTTAACTTTATATCCAACAATATCTGAATCAATAGGATGTGTCAGAGGAAAAAAAAAAAAACAAAACTATTTGGGTAAGATGCTTTATTTCACTCTCCCAAGTCATTAAATATAAATAGAACAGTTACAGACAATGTTCATGGAATTAGGGATACCCAAGTGTATTTGAGTTAAACAAACAATTCACTTCAAAGCAAGTCATTCCTTTGCTTTATCATCTTAAACTTTTATACCTCAATTTCATCATGTGTGCTGCAGGCATTTGTTATTTCTGCTTGCAATATCTCTGCACTCTTGACATTTTTACTCTTTTTTACGATTGTGCCTCTTGTATTAAATATTACATGGAACAGAATATTAAAATTGTGTGTGGATTTGCCTGTACTGGTTCCATCCTGCTAACCATCATGTAGATTTCCAGGTTCTTTTTCATAAGTACAGCTTGGCAAGCCCTATTCCACAGCCACATTTTTTATAAAAGCTTTCCCATCTACAAGATTTCTCCTCAGTGCCCACTCCACCAACTCTTCGTTCAGTCTAACTGGTCCTCCCTTCAATGGCCCATACTTTGTGAACACACAAACCACGCCACTACCAATCCTCAGACCTTGGATGCCTATTCTCCTTATTCTTTTATTTTCTAATAAATGTTTTTGGAACTGAGAGAAACTATTCGGTAGAGTGTGTTTCCTCAGATTTGTTGATTTGGGATTAAATTTCCAAAGAAGTGAAGAGTGATGAACTGCAAAACAGCAGAATAGGCAGCTCCCAGCCCTCACTGCACACACAAGTATCAAAAGCAAGCAGAACTTGCCAGAACTTACTCTGTCAGATTTCCCAGAGATGGACAAGAACGTACCGCAAAGAACCCAATGCCCAGTTGAGGACAAGGCAAGCAGAAACAGCAGGAGCGCTCTGGGGTGCATTTGCCTCCCTTTACCCCATCCTCCTCCTGGGCTGGTGGCAACCTTGGAGCTGTGACAGCCCGCGTTTCCTGCTTCCGGAGGAGAAGAGCAGCCCTTATTTGGCAGTTACTGGGTTGGTCTGTTCTGCCTTATCTAGAAGTTACATGAAGTACTGATCCAGGCCACTGAGTTCTGTTTGGCCCAAGTCAGAGCTTAGGCCAGAAAAAGAGCAAACAGTGCTTGAGAACTGTGCAAAGCAAACTAAGCCTGGGGCAAAAAAAAAAAAATAATAGTGAAGACACGCAATAGATCAGTGAAGAGCCAAGAGAGACGTCTGGGGAAACTTCTTTGAACTTCAGACAGATGGAAAGACCTGTCTGTAGAGGATTCAGACAGCCATGTGCTTGTCCAGGCTGAGCTGCGTAGCTAGAAAAGATTCCAAGATTTCACCTGGGGCTGATCCCAGGTTGGAGCAGAACAGACGAAATAAGGACAGATGGAAAGGAGACAAGAAGTAACATAATTTTAAAATTGCACTTTTAAGGAAAACTGCAGCTTCAGGACATAAAGTCACCCAAGGCTACAGCGCCTTTCTTTCCCTTCCAGAAAACTTACTCCAATAAAATTCTTAAGTGTCTTAAGATACAACCAGCCTCTAAATTGGACCCAGGCTTCCCACCGTAAATTGAGCCTGCAGACACACACACACACACATCAGCTTCAAGGAAACAGCTCTATTCAGGGGCACCATAGCTCTAAACCTCCGTGTTTGCTTTCTGACCAAGCCCACAGACAGAAGGCATAATCATCCTGGGTCAGCAGTCTTGAAGGCACCTCCCAGACTGCCTAAAACCCCTAACTGGGACCGTAACACACCTCACTCTGTGAGCACTCCCACTCTCGTGCAAGTACTTTTTTAAATTCTAACGAGCCTTCCAGTGCCTCTCACTCATGCACTCAACAAATCTTTTCCATGATGTCAGTCAGTAAGCTGACAACCTAGCCTGAAGGTGGGTCATTTGCAGTCCCCATCTTCTCTCTGTGGGGCCTCCTTGGACGCTGTCCAGTGACATCTCTGGTGAACTAACCAGGAGGTAAACTGAGGCACCAACTTTGGTAAGTACAACTGAATGCTTTTCTTTCAACTTTTTGTATTCTGATTGCATAATTTGGCCTCTCTGTCTTTCTCTCTCTCTCTCTCTCTCTCTTTGTCTCTCTCTGTCTCTCTCTCTCTCTGTCTCTCTCTCTCTCTCTATCTCCCCAGCTGTAGCTTTATTTTCCTTTTATGTGGTCAGAGGCTCCTAAGTCCCTAGAAAATTAGTGCTTGCCTATGAAAGACATGAAGTGCTTGCTCCAGTTAAACAGAAATGGGAAGTAGAGTGGTGGGGGTGGGGATCCCAGGACACCGAGTGACCTTGTCAGACTCCTCCTCAGGTCAACAGTGCACGTCCTGGGTCAAATGCAGCTAAACATTGCTCCCCAGAAAGGCACAGGGCCCACACTGTCTGGAGCAGAGAGTTGACACCGGTGGGGGCCAACGTGGGACACCGTGTAAGGACAGCCCGGAGGGAGCGACTTCTCTGACCACGCACACTCCGAGTCCTAAAGACTTCAGATCAAACAACTTCTAGGCTGCTCTTTTGCATCTTTAATCCTTCTCTTGTCTCTTCTACTCCCAAAAGCAAAGGACAAATGCTTGTTCCTCCGAATACCCACTCCGGGCTGAGGGAGCCCCACACTGTCCTTGGACCACAGGGTCCGGCATACTCAAGCCAGGAAGGACCACACCAAACTTGTTCACTTTCTTCTCTTCCATAACACTCTCGCCCTTCTTCTGCCACTCTGAGATTCCCTCTGTGTAACTCAGAAACTCACAGTAGGTCTGTGATGTTAACTGGCAGGGCAAAGGGGAACCAGTGGGTGAGTGGGAGAGCTTAAGGTGAAAGCCAAAGCAAAGCACACCCCAGTTCCCCTGCCGAGCAAATGAGGGCCACCCACCTGCCCAGGGGACAGAAGGGCGTGCTCCCCAGGGGCAGACAAAGGCAGCCCTGTCTGGCCACTGAGGTTCCAACCGGCCATGGAGGAGTCGATATTCATCCAATCAGACCTGGAGTCCAGCCAGTCCTCCTTCCCTCGTCCACAGCCCTCTTGCTCCATCTCCTGCTGGCACAGGTCCCCAGGGCCTGGGGTATGCACAGAGCCACAGCACAGGGACGTGGCCCAACAGAGATCCTCAGAGCCCCCCTGGTCTCATGAGCAGAGAAAAAAGGAAGGACGGGTGTGACGTTGGGATTGTGCAGCCCGACCCTGAACTCCACCCAGGAAGCCCGCGCAGGGCCATGCCCCAAGGACACCTGCTCCCGAGGTGCTCATCCATGTGACTCTGCAGCGCCCTCTGGAGCCACAGAGGGGTAGGGAAAACCGAGCACCGTGGCTGAGGTGGGGTTGCCACTGCCAGAAAAAAAAAAAATAGGGGGATGTAATTTGTCCTGGACTGGGGGTCCTCCAGCCAAGATGCATTCCTCACCAGAGAGGAGTGCAAGGGAGCGTGAGTGTCCCATCATTCCCAGAGAAGCCCTAATTCATCCTGACAGATGTCCCAACTGATAGAGAAAAGAGGAGAGGCCCAACGGACTCCTCACTCTGTATGAAAAGTAACCCTGAGAATCCTTGACCAGCCCTAACACCAAAAAAAAAATAATAATTTTAATTCACAGAGGTCTTATATTTTGACTTGCTCTTAAACACCATCCAGAAAGAATACAACCAAAAAGTATATTAACTGAGGTAACATTTAAAAAGTATCCCTACTGGATCTAAAAGGGGGCTCCAAACACTGCAGCAGCTGTTCCTGGCAGTCTCTGGGCACATCTACAGCATCTTCACCCGCAATCACAGTAGGCCCGAATTCCCAGCCCAAATGATTTTCCCAATGAGTTCTTAGGTCTCTTGTAGTGTATTGCCTTATTTAATCATATCCTTTTAGATATCCCTCTGGTACAGGTTTCTTGGGCAGGCCAACCAGTGAAATGAAAATGGCAATATAAATATTCTGGATTACTTTTGTGGAATAAACTAACTTTGTGTTGCCTACTTCAGACTTCATATGCTTATGTTATCTGAATCCAGGCACTACAAAGGTATTCTGGTCCACAAATAGAGACCAAATTCCAAGTTCAGTCCTATAATAAAAGTTTTAATAGCCCAATGATCACATAAAAGCCTAAATGGCTTTATGTAGGTTATTCCTTGGCCTTTATCATAACTAAAATTAAAAAGACATTGGATTATTTCTTATTAGCCAAACAAGAAGTCTGTATTTTCTTTTTTTTTTTTTTTTTGTTTTGTTTTGTTTTGTTTTGTTTTTCTCCAGTACCGGGAACCGAACTCACGACCTTGCACTTGCCAGGCAGGTGCTTTTGCCGCTGAGCTAAATCCCCAACCCCGAAGTCTGTATTTTCTTATACTACTCCTGTTACACTTAAATTCTTCCAGACACATAGAGGTTCATGTTAAAGAAAAAAAAAAAAGTAGTTACCCTTCTGTGGTTATAGATGTGTGCTAAGGCAAGATTGTCAGTGGTACAGCTGGATCACATGCCATATCTCAAGTTTTCCATCCCTGAGAATGAAGGTATAAGAAGAATGTGAGTGGTCTCTGAGCTCCTGCTTGTGTATATGTGGGCATTTCCTGATAATGGACCCACTCCCCAGGGTCCAGTCCATGGTCGAAGAGGTGTGGCTGTCCAGGGCCTGCACTGCCATGCTGACTCTCCATGCCTCTGAGCAGGGCACGGGTGGTTGGACCCAACTCCTGTGCTGGAAGGAAGGCCTGAGCACACCCAGCAGCAGCACTCACAGAATGAGACCCTCTCTCCCAGCTGAATTCTCCTGGCACCATGCTCAAACCATGCCATCATTTTGGTTTGGTTTTGCTGATTTTCTCAGATAGCCTCCATGTGCTCATGCTAAGGGGGTCTCACACCACCTGGAAACTGCCCTGGTGCTCCTGTGATGCCCCCCAACCACAGGAGTTTCCCCCACCCTGTGATTTTAGTGTTTCTTTGTCACCATTCATTCTCCTGGGTGCAGGCTAACTCCTAGGGAAGGTGGACCCTGCCTCCCCAGAGAGACATCTTGCCGTTGTGTGTCTTGGAGATATAAAGGAAGGGGAGGTCTGTTCTCCTGCACCACCCATCAAAGCAAAGAAAGTCTGGCACTGTTCCGTCTCCCATGTAGTCTACTCCAGTAAAGGCAAAGGGGGCTTCTAAGATGGCGCCTCCTGTGAGCACTAAGCCTGCAGGGAAAGGGAGGGGTTCTCTCTCCTGTCCTTGGTCAGCCGGCTGAACTCTGGTCACTTTTATGCTGTCCATCTGTCCCGCAGCGGAATCAGCATCACAACAGTGTGCTGAGGTTTTCCTCTCTCCTCACCAAAAGGAAGATGTCTCCTCCCCACTTAGCAGCTGGTCATTCAGTGCCGGCGTACGTTACCTCTGTCCCTTCACTGATTATCTCAGTTCCCATATTTTTGAGTTTTGCCTGGCCGCTGGCTCACACAGGTTTCACTCCAGGGATTTCCTGTGGTCCCCTTATCCCCTCACACAGCCACAGACTGCATTGATCTGAATGAACATCGGGAGGCTTGTGAGTGCTTCCTGACTCTAGTCTGCCAGGATCACTTTTCCTGGTGTTTTGTTTCGTTTTGTATTTTTATAGTATCAGATGCAGGAGTGCTTTACCACTGAGCTACATCCTCAGCCATATATGTTTTTTTTATTTTGAGACAAATTCTCACTAAATCGCTCAAGCTGGACTTAAACTCATGATCCTCCTGCCTTGGCTTGCTGAGTAGCTGGGATTACAGGTGTGTACCACCGGACAGGAAGAGCCCAGCTTCAACAGACAAGAGCGTTTTACCTCATTCTAAAAAACACAAAAGGAAGAAATTTGTATTGGGTTCTTGCTTAAGAGCTTTCCCAAAATAGATTCTTCTGATTTTCATAAGTAGATGACACTTTTCTGGAAAATAAGAATAAACTTTGAGAAAATGCAAAGCAAAGAATGATCCCAACTAGCATAATTTCTCCAAAACAGTTACAAGACATTTTGAGACACACATAGAGATAAAGAAAAACAACTCATTCAAAAGTCAAATCAGTGCTCGCTTCGGCAGCACATATACTAAAATTGGAACGATACAGAGAAGATTAGCATGGCCCCTGCGCAAGGATGACACGCAAATTCGTGAAGCATTCCATATTTTTAGTAGTGTGACAATGATAAATCAGTACATATCAGTTGTAACTATAAATGTAAATGGCCTCAATTCTCCAGTCAAAAGAAACAGACTAACAGAATG
>NW_004955423.1:21346316-21352049 GCF_000276665.1 Chinchilla lanigera
AAAAAAAAAAAAATGAAATCAACTGATAGAATGAGACTTAGAAATAATTCACTGTGTTTATTAGAGAAGGAATTTAGGATCGACATGTTTTAAAATATGAGAAGTCACCAGTCTGCTCAATCTTAGCAAAGCAATATCTCAGGATGGCGCTTCTCAATGCCAAGAAGTCATTAGAGAAGAGCTGGGATTATCTGTGAAGAAGGAGTTGGACAACATACCATAGCACCCTCACATGCATTTGAGTGAACTAAAAGAGATCTTGGTGGATTTTGGAAGCTATTTCCTAGATTTTTGCAAGAAAAGGGACCTTCTGTGGATTGGGGAAAAATCCAGAGATCTCCAGAACATTCAGTTCAACCACGTGAGAAGATAAAGGCCAGAAGCTTGCCTGATAATATGTCTTCTGTGCTGAATAACCTAGTGGTGGTGACACTCAACAGCAGTTTGTGCACCAGAACAGGCTGCAAAGGTCCTAAAAGTCCGATTGGTGTGAGGAATGAGAATTCCCTTTTGGACCTGACTGTTCAGCAAATTGAACATTTGAACAAAACCTACAATACAGATGTTCCTTTTGTTATAATGAACTCCTTTAACATGGATGAAGATAGCAAAAAAATACTACAGAAGTATAATCACTGTCGTGTGAAAATCTACACTTTCAATCAAAGCAGGCACCCAAGGATTAATAAAGAATCTTTCTTTCCTGTAGCAAAGTTTGTATCTTACTTAGGGGAAAACACAGAAGCTTGGTACCCTCCAGGTCGTGCAGATATCTACTCAGGTCTCTACAACTCTGGTTTGCTTGACATCTTTATAGGAGAAGGCAAAGAATATATTTTTGTGTCTAACATGGATAATCTGGGTGCCACAGATCTTTATATTCTTAATCATCTAGTGAACCTACCCAATGGGAAATGCTGTGAATTTGTCATGAATTCACAGATAAAACATGTGTAAATGTAAAGGGTGGGACACTCACTCAGTATGAAGGCAAACTGAGACGGTGGAAATCATTCAGTTGCCGAAAGCACACATTGATGAGTTCAAGTCTGCAACAAAATTTAAAATATTTAACACAAACAACCTATGGATTTCTCTTGCAGCAGTTAAAAGACCACAGGAACAAAATGCCATTGACATGGAAATCATTGTGAATCCAAAGACTTTGGACAGAGACCTGAATGTCATTCAGTTAGAAACTGCAGTTGAGGCTGCGATTCAAAATTTTGAGAATTCCTTAGGTATTAATGCTCCAAAAAACTATTTTCTTCCTGTAAAAACCACATCAGACTCTTGTTTTTGAGGCAAACCTCTTAGCCTTAATGCAGGATCTCTGACAATGAGTGAAAAGCGGAAATTTCCTACAGTGCCCTTGATTAAATTAGGCAGATCATTTACAAAGGATCAAGATTATCTAAGAAGATTTGAAAATATACCAGACATGCTTCAATTGGACCACCTCATGGTTTCAGGAGATGTGACATTTGACAAAAATGTTTCATTAAAGGGAATGATTATCATCATTGCAAATCATGGTGACAGAATTGACATCCCACCTAGAGCAGTATTAGAGAACAAAATCTGGAAACCTTCACATCTTGGACCACTGAATTGAAAAATACTATATATACTTTATATTAATTATGGGCTAAAGAGCTTCTTACAGTGGAAACTCTACAATTCTAAATAGGTACTTTATTATGTTACTGGACCCTAAAGTATTGATTTTTAAAGTAGTTTTCTGCTTTTAGTCTAAGAAAAGCACAAATGGAACAATATTTGCCTTCTTTGAAGAGAATCCTGAAGGTTAACCTTAAACTGTAGTATCATTTAATCATGGAACTGCGGCAGTCTGCTGGAAGATCTTTCAATACAAGCCTCACTGACAGTCACTTTGAATTGCTTGTGATTTCAACAATAAAAAGGTGGAGCAATAAAAAAATAAGAAATTGACAACATGAATGAGCAGATAGGAAATTTCAGAAGAGAAATGTAAAATACAAAAGAGTTAAATAAAAATGCTAAAGGAATAAACCACAGACATAGAGCTAATGAATTTCTTTGACTAGCTTACCAATAGACAACATAACCAAAAAAAGAGTAAGCGACTTGAACAATTATCCAAAGTAAGATGAGAGAGGGTGGGGGGCACTGAAAAAATATTTGAAGAGATAATTGCTGAAAATTTTTCAGGGGTATTTACGATATAAAATCATAGTTTTGTAAGCTCAGAGAACCCAAGACAGGACAAAAATAATAACATAATAAAATAAGCATACCTGAAAACATGATACTTAAAATGCTATGCACCAAAAATAAACAGAAAATCTTCAAGAAATCCAGAGAAAAGGCCACATTACATAAAAAAAAAAACAGTGAAAAGAAGCATCTTCAATTTTAAAAAGCTTATTTCATAGAATTTTAGAATAAAATAAAAAACACCTTTAGCTGACTCAACAGGGCAGCATTACAGTTAAACAGGAGGAATCAATTCTGATATGCTATTACATATATAAAAGTATCACATTGTGTCCCATGAATATGAAAAATTATTACATTCTGATCAGAAAAGAAATGTTGCTGGGAATGTGGTGCACACCTGTAATCCCAGCACTTGGGAGGCTGAAGCAGGAGGATTGTTGTGAGTTCAAGACCAGCCTGGGCTGCAAAGTGAGCTCAAGCCCAGTCTGAACTGCATAACGAGACCCTGGCTCAAAAAGACGAAAGGAAAAAAAAAAAAAAAAAAAAGAAAGAAAGAAAGAAAGAAATGTTAAATTTGTTGCCAAAAACTTTGCATGACAGAAAGAGATAGAGTAAAATATTTAACATACTCAAAGTAAAAACTATCAACTCAGTATATAATAAAAATATCACTCATTATTGATAGAAAAATTAAGACTTTTTTATAACAACAAGAACTGTGAAAATTCATGAACTATGAGAAATGGTCAAAGAAATTCTTCAAAGTAAAGTGATTTGTAACTAGAAAAAAAAAAAAAACTTAGATCTGCCAAAAAAAAGAGACAGAGACAGAGAGAGAGAGGCCCTAGATTTGGTTAAAATTAAACATCTAGTTTTTTCAAATCTCTCTAAAATATCTTTGTCTGATAGATTAAAAATAAGCAACATATAGCGGTCTTAGAGACATGAAAATGTATGAAAATAGCAGAAAAGATGGATCAGAGATTTTGTGGGCATATTGTCATAAGTTCTTACTACATGAAAAAATGGAATGCCACTTGACATAGATTTCATGAACTGGAACCCATTGTAAACATAAGGCCAACTATTAAACTAAATTAAAATAAGTGGTACAAATAAAATATATCACAAAATTAGTTAAAATATAATCTAAACAAGAGAGAAAACAGGACAACAAAAAGATTGAGAAAACAGCAAGATAATAGATATTAATCAAATCATGGCAATACTTACACTCTGTGTACATGGTCTAAACAATTAAATTAAAATCAGACATTTTCAGATTATATTAAAAGGAATAACCACACTATTCACCAAAAACTCACTTTCAAACATGAAGAATTAGATAGGTTACAGGTAAAAATATATCAAGAGATACTGCACAAGGACATTAGTGAAGCGAAGTTATTTATGAATATCTTGCAATCACTGCTCTGTCTTTTGGCTAACATTGAGTAGTATAAATATTTGACAATGTACAATTTGGAGCAAAGTATATTACTAGATGTAAAGTGGATCATTACATAAACAGCAGAAAATAAAATTGAAAATAAAAACGGTAAAGTCCATATAGCTAGACACTTATAAAAGATGAATAAAATTAATATATATCAATTCCAGTTTGCTAAATACAAGGCACAAGTTCTACTTGTGTTTGAGCCCTTGTGTTTTTGTTTAATCTACCTTGAGTGGTTTTCTGTTCCTTGTAACCAAATGTCCTTAATCTGAACAAGACTAGCCATATAGTCCAACCAACCTAAGAAGTGTATAGTCCTATAGATATGGTAAAATCCCATATTTATTTTAAATACTTTAGGAAGGGGGCTGGGGATTTAGCTCAGTGGCACAGCACCTGCCTGGCAAGCACGAGGTCGTGAGTTCAATTTCCGATACCAGAAAAAGAAAAAAAAAAACTTTAGGAAGAATATAGCCAGTTAATTTTGCTTGTTTCATTCAAAATGCTATTCACCTTCACTGGGAAAATGTATATACAAATTTAAGAGTATACTTCGTAATGAATTTGCTTTATATTTTCAATTTTTCTGTCTAAAGAACATTACCAAAGATTTGATTCTGCCAATATCATTGAGGGTTCATTCAATCTGCGTTTGCACTGAGGATTCTTACTGCTATCATTCATAAATTCTGGTTAAAATTGAAGTATAGGAAGTCATTATCATTATTTCATAAACTCTGCAGATGAAATTGTTTTATAAAAAATGTGTGTGTTCTTAATTGAGAGAATTATAATTTTAATTATTTATCTGTGCTGGCAATGTGAAGAGAAAATGAACCTAGTGTTTGAAAATAGCAAAGGTGGGGGCTGGGGATTTAGCTCAGCAGCACAGCGCCTGCCTGGCAAGCTCAAGGTCGTGAGTTCCATTCCTGGTATGGAAAAACAAAAAAAAGAAAAAGAAAATGACAAAGGAAGCTAAAATATCTTTAATGGTAATCAGGCATCAAGATAGGACATCACTGGATTGAGTCTTAGTAAGGTACATGCACAACTTTTTAAAACTTTCTTCACTCTACATGTTCCATGCAAGTAGAAGACTAGCCTGTTTTATACACATAGAACCAATGTGACAGATGGAAGGGATTTACTCAGAGAATGGAGATAATTTTAGATCGTTTTCTTGGCGCAAAAAGAAAAAAAATGGACAAAAACGTTGCATAAGAATGTAATACTAGATGATAGATTAGGATCATTAAATGCTAATTTAAACAATTCAACAACCTTTGGCAGTAAGTATGAATAAAATTTGTTTTTTTAATTTTACTTTAAAGAGAGTAGTAAATGCGAAACAAACAAACAAAAAAAAAAAAATAGAATAGTAGCAACATACCAGTATCACAAAGATAAACAATTCAAAGCAAGAACATTCAAAGTGATACAGGGTCTCAAGACAAAATAATACGAATCAGCAGTGGTTGTTACATTGCATATCACTATCCTCAACTACATTGTTCAGATTACCAGATGTAAGACTGAAAGATTGCTCAAACCATTAAAGAGAATAAGAAAATAATCCTTCAATAAAACATTAGAGATAATACAGAGTTTCACTAGACAAGATGGTAGGAGTTCACCATTGCAATTCCATTGCATACTGTTACCTTAAAATCAGTTGTTCAGACCACCAGACACAAGCGTACAAAATCGATCAGTACATAAAAAATTGTAAGCATTAACTGTTCAATACACCATCAGGCATCAGCAATACAGTTATCGCAGCTATTCCTATATATATACTTATATTTTACCTTCTTTCTTTTTTCTTCTTTCCCTCATCCCAGTCATTCCTTTCTTTGAGCAATTGCTTTCCCTTTCCTATCATCTATTGTATGTTTTGAGTTTTACCTAGTCTTTCAGGTTCCTACACCAAGGAGACAATATTATGTTTACCCATCAGGGTCTGATTTATTTTACTTCTGAGTATGGTCTCTAGTTGCATCCATGTACCTACAAAAGCCTCAAGTTTATCTTTTATAATAGTTGAGTAATACTCCATTTTGTAAAAATACCACATT
>NW_004955423.1:21353184-21520426 GCF_000276665.1 Chinchilla lanigera
TGTTGGTTCTTCCTATCCATGAGCAAGGAATATCTTTCCATTTTCTGATATCTTCTTTGATCTCGTCTTTCAGAGTACTATAATTTTCACTATATAGATCTTTTACTTCTTTTGTTAGATTAATTCCTAAGTATTTCATCTTTTTATATGCTATTGTGAAAGGTGTGGTTTCCCTAATTTGTCTCTCAGTCTGCTTGTTGCCTGTGTATAGGAATGCTATTGATATTTGCATGTTAACTTTGTGTCCAGTTATGTTGCTGACTTTGGTTATTAAATCCATGAGCCTTTTGGTGGAGTTTTGGGGGTCTTCTATGTAAAGTATCATGTCATCCGTGAAAAGTGATAATTCACTTCTTCCTTTCCTGTGCTTATTCCTTTTATTTCTCTCTCTTGTCTAATTGCTCTAGCCAATATTTCCAGAACTGTATTGAATAGGAGTGGTGACAGTGGACATCTTTGTCTTGTTCCTGATTTTAAAGTGAAAGCTTTCATTTTTGACCATTTAGTATGATGTTAGATCTTGGTTTATCATAGATGGCTTTGATCAGCTTGAGGTAAAGGCCATCTATTCCTATTTTTTGTAGGGTTTTCATCATAAATAAGTGTTGGACTTTATCGAAAGCTTTTTCTGCATTGATGATCATGTGATTTTTGTCCTTGGCTCTATTGACATGGTGTATTATATTAACTGATTTGTGTATATTGAAACATCTCTGCATTCCTGGTATGAATCCCACTTGGTCATGGTGTATAATCTTCTTGATGACTTCTTGTACTCTGTTTGCTAGTATTTTATTGAGAATTTTTGCATCCATATTCATTAGGGAGGTTGGCCTGTGGTTCCCTTTTTTGGTTGAGTCTTTCTCTGGCTTTGGTATCAGGATAATACTTGCCTCCAGTAATGAGTTGGGGAAAATTCCTTCCCTTTCAATTTCATTAAAGAGTTTGGGAAGAATTGGTGTTAAATCTTCCCTAAATTACTTGTAAAATTCAGCTGTGAATCCATCAGGACCTGGGCTTTTCTTCACTGGCAAGTTTTTAATTACATCCTCAATTTCACTGGCTGATGTGGAGCTATGCAGGATTTTTATATCTTCTTCATTCAGCTATGGTAATTTATATGTATCTAGAAATCTGTCCATTTCCTCTGTGTTTTCTATCCTATGAGAGTAAATATTTTCAATGTAGGTATTGGCAGTCTTCTGAATTTCTTCAGGATCTGTAGTGATTTCACCCCTTTTATTCCTTATTGCATGTATTTCACTTTTCTCTTTCCTTTTTTTGATAAGGTTGGCTAGGGGTTTATCTATTTTATTTATTCTTCTGAAGAACCAATTCTTTGATTCATAAATTCTTTGTATTTTTCTTAGTCTCCATTGAATTAATTTCTACTCTGAGCTCTATAATTTCCTGGCTTCTTTGGGCTCTGGGTTTGACTTGCTCTTCTTTTTCTAGGAACTTGAGGTGCAGCATAAGATTGTTTATTTGTACTTGTTCTGTTTTCCTGAGGTGAGTTCACCACTATAAATTTCCCTCCGAGGACTGCTTTCATTGCATTCCACAGGTTCCTGTAGGTTGTATGTACATTTTTGTTTGATTGTAAATACTGTTTAATCTCTACTTTGATTTCATCTGTGACCCATTGGTTGTTCAGGAGGATGTTACTTAATTTCTAACTGTGTATGGAGTTTTTGTATTTTCTTTTGCCATTAATTTCCAATTTCATTGCACTATGATTTCATAGTGTACAGGGGATAATTTCAATTCCTTTGCATTTACTTAAACATGTTCTATGTACTAGTATATGGTCTATTTTAGAGAAAGTTCCTTGTGCAGCTGAGAAGAATGTGTATTCTGATGCTATTGGGTGGAACACTCTGTAAAGGTTTACTAAGTCCATATGTGCACAAGTTTGGTTAAGTTCTCTGTTATTTCTTTCTAAATTTTTTGTCTAGTTGATCTATCTCTTTGTGAAAATGGTGTGTTAACATCCCCTGTTATGATTGTGTTACTACATATTTCATTTTTCATGTCTGTTAGAATTTGTCTTATATAGGTGGGTGCTGCTATATTTGATGCATAAATGTTTATGATTTTTATATCTTCCTTTTGAAGCTTCCCCCTCACAGGTATGTAGTGACCTTCTTTATCTCTTTTGATTGATCTTGGTTGAAGTTCACATTTTCTGCAAAGAGAATAGCTACACCCACTTTTTCCTGGGTTCCTGTAGCATGGAGTATTGTTTTCCATCCTTTAATTTTCAGTCTATGCATATCCTTTTGAGTTAAATATGTTTCTTGTATACAGCATATAGCCGGATTTTGTTTCCTGATCCACTCTGCTAGTCTGCTTCTTTTGGTTGGTGCATTGTGACCATTTACATTGATGATTTTGACTGATATGTACTGGCTTATCTCTGTGATGGATATTTTCCTGCTGTTGGATCCTCCTTTTTTCCTCTGTTTAATTGTTTGCTCTGCTTGGTGGTTCCTTTTTGTTGTTGTTCTTGAAGTTGCGGTCTGTTTTATCTCTTTCTAGAATATCTTTTAGTACTGTTTGTAGGATTGGTTTGGCGCTCATGAATTCCTTCAGTTGTTCTTTATCATGAAAATATTTTATTTCTCCATTAAATTTGAAAGAGTTTTGCAGGGTACATCAATATGTGTTGGAAGTTGTTTTCTTTCAGTACCTGAAATACTTCACTCCAAGCTCTTCTTGCCTTGATGGTTTGCATTGAGAAGTCTGCTGTGATTCTGATAGGCTTTATAGGTGATCTGTTTCTTTTCTCTAACAGCTTTTAATATTCTGAGCTTTTGTTTAATTTCTGGGATCTTGATCACTATATGTCTGGGTGTAGATTTATTTTGGTTATAATTAACTGAGGTTCTATATGCTTCACGTATCTGGATGTCCAATTCTTTTTTCATGCCTGGGAAATTTTCTGCTTTTATTTCTGCCAATAGTCTTTTTATGACATTTGTATTGACATCTGCTGTTTCATTAATACCTATTAATCTGACATTGTTTTCCTTTGCTTCGTATTGCAGTTGTTGAATTGTTATTTCCTGGTTCCTTGTTGTTTTTAAGAGGTCCCTCCTTTCACGTTCATTAGTGGCAATGCTGTCTTCAAGGTCTGAAAGTCTATCTTCAGCTTCATTCAGGCAGTTTTGCCAGCCTTCAATGGAATTTTTAATTTCCCGGATATCTGTTTGCATCTATTTCATACCTTCTAGTTCTTTTTATATTGTTCACTGAAGATTTCCATGAGTTGTCTGTGCTCTTCTATTTTCTTGTCAATGTCATCTTTGGATGCTGAACATTTCTTTCATTATTGCTGTCATTTCTTTTTTCACCTGAGGCATTATTTCTGATCTGATGTCTTCTATGACCTGATGGAGTTGTTCCTTTACTTCAGTTGCTATCATTTCAGAGATTTCAGCTGTATGACTTCCAGGCTTTTCTGTATTGATGTCTCCTGGACTTGTTTTGGGTGGTGTGGAGGTCTGAGATTGCATGTTACTCCTTCATTTTGTCATATTTGAAGATCCAGAAGCTCCCTGAAGTGCAGCCTCACTCTTCTGATTGTGTGTGAGTGGCAAGTCAAGAGTCTGAAGATCCACAGTGCTCAGTGTAGCTCCTGTGCTGGTGAGTGGTGGGAAGGTGGGGTCCCAGATGCTCCTAAACTTTCTTGCATTCAGTTGGCTCCCAGGCATGTGTGGGAAGGGCAGGGGAGGCTTGCTAGCATTCCTGAGACTGTCTGGGGTTCAGCCCAGCTTCCACAAGAGTAGGGGGAATGCAGGTTGTGTTCACTAAGTCTTCAGATATTGAAGGATGGAGCCTGCTCCCCACACTGGAAGGGGACTGGTGAGGGTGGACTCCTGAGGCCGTTGACTCTGTCCAGGTTTCAGCTGAGCTCCCAGGTGGGTGTGAGCTGTTCTGGCAGTGACTACCAAGGCCCCAGAAGTTGTCCAGGGCTCCACATGCCTCACACACTAGTGGGGGAGGCACCAGAGTGGCTCACTTGGGTTTCTAAAGGTGCCTGGTGTTCAGCCCAGCCCCAGTAGACATGCTGTGGGTGTGGCAAGTAGCCACCAAGGCCCTAGAGGGTGCCCAGGTTTCCATTTGCCTTGCATGCTGGTCAGGGAGGCACTGCCAGGACTCACCAGACTTTCTGAAGATGTCCGGGATTCCTGAATAACATTTGTTAATTCACTTTCTTTGTGCCATGAACTATAATTAACTATCTCAGTAATCTTATGAGTTAAAGGTTATTACTCTAAGTTGAGTGAGTGTTAGACAGGCAACATAATTTGTCCAAGATATAGATGGAATTATGACTCAAGGATTTCAAACACTAAATAATATGTTCTTATCCATTCTAATGTACTTCTAAATGTCTGTTAATATACTCAGCTATGCAAAATAAATAAATTTATAAATCATATCCATAGTCATCTTGATTAGTATAACTTCTTGGCTTAACCAAGCCTTTAGACAATTCTAGAAAGTAATAATTAATGTTAACAGAAATTCCTGTGTTGCAAACACACATTTATGCTGATCAAGTAGGCAAGAAAAAGTATTCAATTTTTAGTGCAGCACAAAGAAAAAAATGAAAACAGAAAATTCAGAGATATGTGGTACCATTCAAACATCTAAAAGCTGATACCAATCACATATGTAGGTCTGACTATCTGGGACTGAGGTTCTAATACACAAATAGAAACATGAGTTTCAGTTGGGATAACTCAAGATAAAAATTATCATTGTAACCACCCCTGACAACTAGAAACTCAAAAGGGTTGTATCTCTATGCAGAAAACCCCTATAGCACAGATTAGAAAATAGAACTTGTTTCTACCCAGGGATGTGGGTAAATTTTCAAAAGTGAGAAATCAGAACCCCAGAGCCATACTATTTTTAGGACTACCACCTACACTATTTTGTAGGCATCTAAATTATACAATAAATTATACAAACATTTATTTTGGGTTAATAACCCCTCAGAAGCACTCAAAAATTCTCATTATTTCTACATCCTAGGGCAAAAGAGAATCAATGGGGGAAATGTCACTAAAAATAAGCCTACAATTTTTTGAAATTACAAACACATGAAAAAAACTAATCCACCATGCAGGAGAGTACATGGATCTTCCAGAAAGAGAAGAAATGGCAGCTGAGTCATCATACAGAGTAGTTAAAAGAGATTTTAAAAACAGGTACTGTCACGTTAAACATCAGATTAGGTACACCTGAAGAGACACTAACCAAACCGGAAATACAATAGAGCAGGAAAGTAAGATTGAAAATGGAAAAATTAAGAAACATAAATAATAGATTGAAGAGCTCCAAATTTTTCCTACACAGTTTCAGAAGGCAGTGACTAAAAGGAAAATCTATGTTCAAGAGAGAATTTTGGAAATTGCCTCAAATTCACAGTGGACAAAAATTGTCATGATAAAGAATCACACTGGATCAGGTATAATAAAATGAAATGCCAACTAAGGCACACTGCAGAGAAACAGAACAGGAAAAGAAAAAACAGATGTAATCTACACATGAAGTATAATTAAGCTCATGGTTGACTTCACAACAGCTACAGAGACAATTTTAAATACTGTGTTAAATAGAATGACTAGATATTGCTTAACAAATAGAGTTTTTCTATTAAAAATATCCAAGGGGAAAAATAGCTATTATTGGTTAATTATTCAACAAAACCATGATGTCTTAGATTTTATAATTTTTCTCTTTCTTTTCATGTTTGTATCTCATATGTGAAAATTGCTCGTTACTGTGTCTGTCACAGTCAAACTTTTTGCTATACAACAGTTTCCAATACATACGTCACACCTTACAGGAAATAAGACAAGTTCTGGGCTGGGGATGTAGCTCAGTAGTAGAGCACTTAGTCAGCATGGGCAAGGCTCTGAGTTCAGTCTCCACCACCAGGTGAAAAAAGGTAGGTGCAATTGCCTCCTCCCAATAAAACCAAGTTCTTCCCAGGACAATAAATAAATAAATAAATAAATAAATAAATAAATAAATAAATAAATAAATAAAATCTCAATTTACTAAATCTTGATAAATATCTACAGTTTTTCAGATCCTGAGTTCTTCTCTATTATGTCTTGATGTGGCATGTCATGCTTTAGTGACTTCAAATTAAAAGACAAACCATGTGTACCCCAAAACATTCAATGTCAGAGATAAAAAGGGATCATAGCAATATACTTCTAATTTTAAAAGGAAGAAATAGGAGCAATACTCCACAATACATGTTAAATTCCAATGTGCAGTAATTACAAGAATTTTTTACCCAAGCAGAGGAAAAAGAAATGTTTATATTCAATTTAGTATAAGCATATGATGGGGCTCTCCGAGGAACCTGTCTTCCTCACTGAAAGTCTGCACTCTGGAATGTTCTTTATTTGACCAGAGCTGAGATGTGAATCAAAGAAGATATATTCGTGACTGATGTGCCTTTGAGGTTGCTGTTTTGCAATTGGGTGGGAGGTTGGGGTTGTTTTAGGAATTAAGCAGTCACAGACTTGTGTCTGGATAGGTTTAGCCTTTCTTTATAACAAAAAGAGTTTGCTCAAAACATTGTGACTTTCCCATCTATAAGCATTCATCCGTCTCATTGAATAACTACAGTCAGAGATCTAGAGATGGATGCATGTATCCATGCATGGGTGCATGGATGGATGCATGGATGGATGCAGAGGGACAAGTGTATGTAGATAAGTGGAAGGTTAGGTGGATAAATGAGTATCTGGGTATAACAACAAAAATGTGCACAGATTGCTGGATAAATACATTGACATAGGGGTCTCAGGTGATCATCACCTAGAGTAGTGTGTCAGGTAGAAAAAACAATGTTCCTTTAGAGCAGAGTAGTATTCCATTGTATAAAAATACCATGTCTTTTTTATACATTCTTTGGGGCATTTGGAGTTGTTTCCAAGATTTAGCTATTACAAATTGTGCTGCTACAAACTTCGGTGCACATATATTGCTATGGCATGATGTTTTCAATTCCTCTGGAAAAATACCCAACTAGAGAGCATACTCATGAGTGAAATAAATCAGACTCACAAGTGTAAATATCGTATTGTCTTCTTAGTGTAAGAGACTGAAAGACTAAATAAGATTCAAAAAGTACAATAGATATTGTGAAAGGGAAAGAAACTGCTGAGAAGGAAAGAACAACTGGGATGGGGGAAAAAAGGAAAGGAGAAAGGGAAAAATGCATAGATAGGTAGATAGATAGATAGATGATAGATAGATAAGATCGCTAAGATAACTGTACTACTAATTTCTGTTAGTGTGTTGAAAGGAACAGTTAGTGCTTATATTGTTTGATCCATTTTGCATGCCTATATCTGGTAATCTGAGCAACTATGTTGAAGATAACAAACAATATGCAAAATAATAATCATTGTTAATTTCCTATCTTCTTGTTTTGAAACTCTGTATCATTGTTATTGGTTTTTTTTCTCCCTCTTTAAAAAAAAAATGTACCTTTCTGCTTTCAGCATGGTCTGCAAAGTGTCTAGGGAAAATCATTTCCACTGCTGATACACCTGGGAAGATCATGACGAGGCGAGCTTTCTATGCACTTCCCACACCACATTCACACTTTCATAAATCTCTCCAGAAAACCCAATGAGAGGAAAAAGCATATTTCCCAAGCAATAGTTACATGATGTCGTGGCTGTTAGTTTTGTCAGAAAACAAACTAACAATATTTATTTTTTCCTATTCCATTTTGCCTGCTTTTTAATTTTCAAACTGTTTCAATTAAGTAAACATGGCTTCAACCCCCACTAGACAAGATACTGGGGATGATTTGTTAGCTTGAATCTGTTCTATAAATTAATTGTTCCTGGCAATGACATTTCATTAAGAAGATGTTGCACTTTGCTGGAGTTTTCCCAAAATGATTTATTCTTACTCATAAATTTTAAGACACTTTTTGATTCCTTAATCTTAGCCTCTTCAGTTAAAGTATTTTATCTATTTCTCGGATCTTTCTGGAAAACACATCTAGAACTCTGTAAATGATTTCAATAGCCATTGGGTCTGGCAGGATGGTCAGGCCCTGCAGTATGGTCCAGCACCAATTTGTTGAAGCCTGCTGAAATGGATGGCTCTTCTATTTTTTTAAATAATGAATATTGTCTCTGTCAATTGCATTTTGAGTCATTAGCAGACACAGATTATTATTACAGAGTAGTTACTTACTGCAGAATTGCTGAATGGCTGTTTCTACAATACAGAGTTCAAGACCTGCCCTCCAGGTGTAATCATCAAACTCAGCTCTGCAACAAAGGAATTGAGGCAGCTTCTCCCTGACCAGACTCCCTGAGCTGTGATGGCCTTAGTCATTCATCAGGCAAGACTCCCTCTCGATGAACTTAAGTCTACACAAGCACAGAGTCAGTGGGGTTTAGAATCACTGTGGTTCATTTCTTACTCTCTTACCTCACAGACGCACCTAAACAGTGAAGACAAGCTAAACGTCAGATACTGTATCAGTGGAGGAAAGAACCACCATTTTTTTCTATTTCCTCTCATGAAGAAAACTTGGGCCAGAAAATAAATAGGGGAAGATTCTCAAACTTCATTTCTTAAATCTCCTAAGCCCATAGTAACTAGAACTTGAAAGTAGAGAAATGAATTCATAACATGGAACTCCTGAGACTTACTTTTTGTGTTAGATATGCAGAAACAAGACTTTAGTGCAGGAGAGCAGGATTTATGCATCTCAAAACCAATAGTGTCAAATCTTTTCCTCATGTCTCAACATCTACCTTCTACTGACAAATACGCACAAGGTTTATTGTCGGGCAAGAAGCTGGTCTCCTAGTTGGTCCTTCGGGCAGTTTGTCATCTTAGTGAGCATTGAATGGCTGTCTAGAGCCTAAAATAACCTTATATTTCATAAATTTGTTTGAATGACCAAAGTGTTCTTTTTGAACACTATTTCCTAAAACTAATGTCTCTGAGAAGATAAAGTACATTAAATTCCCAATTTAGGAACGATCAAGTTGCAAACTTTCACAGATACGCAGGGGCCTCACATTAGGAACACTTATAGATGCGAACAAATCACAGAAGCAGCTCGTGTGTGTGTGTGCTGGACATTGTCACAGTTGTGCTTCTGTGTGCTCACTGTAGAGCACGATAGTGCACAGCAGTGCAGTGCCCAATCAGAGCCCAGGATGCCAGGAAGCAAGAAAAGCAGCAGTGATGTGGCGGGGACAGCTCGGACGCACAAAGCAATCCACAGTGTGTGTTTGTGTCAAAGGTGTGTAAGACTCACTTCGCAGGACTTAACGAAGAAATCTGACTTATAAACATTCCCTGGGAACAGAACTGGGACTTACTATACATACACTGGATGATGTGTGCACAGGCTCTCAATGCTACTTATTGAACCTAAATTCCTACAAAATAAAGAAATGTACATATAAAAATTATTTCCTTTGAGTAACATGCTTTGAAATATTTTTACTGAATATTTAAGCAATTATTTTCCCCATTTTAATTGTAAGAGGAATTTTTAGTTTGAGATTCACAGTCCATACTCATCTCAACATTAAGGAAATGAAATCAACAACTAAAAAAGTTACATGGTTTGATCAAGTTTAACCACACCTTGCTACAAAATTGACAGGAATATATGATGCAACTCACACTTTCCTCAGAACTATTAGGTTCAGCTCTGTAAAATTGCCAATATAATGGCCATTGTTGCCTTTAAAAAGGTAAATTCAACCCAGTATATAATCTGCCTTCTTGGAAAGAATTTTAATGTTGTATTTTCAGAAAAGCGTTTACTTCATATTTCACTATCTGTTTAATAAAATACAAGGATGTTAATTCCAAAGAATATATCATTTAATTATCCTTCCACATATCAGTATTACCATTGTTCTCCCATGACCTGGACTCTTTCAGGAACTACCTGAAATCCCATTCTCCCATCCTAAACTGCAGTCCTCTATATTCTTGGTGCTCTATCATATTGATAGGTTGGGTCTCATTAGATGGAATTCTCAAAGCATCCTGAGAAAAAGCTGGAGGAACAGCAGTTGAACCAACCTCATTCATAGGTGTGGCTCCCTGTCCTCAAAGAGCCTTTCCTCCAAACTGACTTCTATTAGGAGATTAAAAAAAAAAATCTAGCACTAAGTAGGTGTCATCCAAGACTATCAAAAGACCTCTAGACTAAAAGTGACTCTTAGTCTTCCTTTCTACAGATCAGAATTGAATCTAAGTGACCAGGGATGGGTGGACAAAAGGGTGGAGACTCCAGTATCAACCTGGCCTCCTAGAAGTCTTTCACACTGAGGGTCGTGTAGAACACTGAAGTAGCCCAGACCCTCTCTGTGGGCCTGATCCAGTGCCACCTCAGTGTGTTACTCTGTGACAACACGGAGCTCATCCTGCTTCTTCCAGTTCAGGCTCCTGCAGCCCAGTTGCCTCCTCCCGGGCCAGACTAGTACGGAGTATCTCAGTGCTCTTTCCTGCTTGGAGCTTCCTGGCTTTGGGCTTCCTAGAAGTCCCCTCCACATCGCTGCTGCTTTTCCTGTTGCTTCTGTACATTCTGGGTGTCCTCTGCCATCCTGACTGGCCACTCTCCTGCTATGCACTATTGCTCTGTACAGTGAGCACAAGCAGCACAAACTCTGACAAAGCCTGGCAGCCACAGAAGCTACTTCCACGGTTTGCTCACATCTACGAATGTAGGTAATGCAAGATCCCTTCATATCTGAGAAAGCTCACAACACAGATGTCCTTAAATCGGGGGCTTACTGTACTTAAAGCTTTCTTGAACTTGTAAAGGAAGTGTATGCATTAGAAATGGTGAGTTAACACACCTTATGCTAGTGAATACAAGAGAACTTGTTTGTGAGGCTGGTATTGTGACACTATGCTTGCCTAATATGCACAAGCCATTGGGTTCGATCCCCAACACTGTAGAGGGGTGGAGTGCTTGCCTAGTGTGCATGAGGCCTTAGGTTCAATCCCTCACACCATGGGAAGAAAAATGAGCACCTGTGCACTATCCGTAATTGTTATGGCCATTCCAGCACTAGGATAGAAAAGAAGGTGCATTCCTGAATTGTCCATGCGCCCAGTCACTTGCTCTTATTAGAAAGATAATTTACCAGTTAATTACCTCACTTGCCTTTTCTCTTTCCCAGCATGCACAGTCCCGGAGCACGCAAATCTCTACCACAAACATCCCTAGACTTCCTACATAGATCACAAGGCTGCCTTCCTGTGGCTTTCAGCCCTCAACCTTTTCCAATATAAATCCCAGCCCTTTACCCTCCCAGAGCCACTACCTCTCCCTGCAGCCCCTGTGGCCACTGAAAATATGCACAGCCTTGGGAGCATTCTGCTCAGATATGTTGATCTGTTCCACTGCTGCTATTCCACACAAGCCCTAGTCCCCTTTCAAGATCCGTTCCAGAATTCACTTTTGCTGGAAATCCAGCCAGCAACATTGCTGTCCAGTGATTTATTTACACTGTAAGTCCCCAGCATTGACTGCATGCAGAAGTTGATTTTGTCTGGTCTTGCACTGAAGGACGAAAATAAACAGAAAATTACAATGATGAATGATGAGCACTGTGATAAAGACATTGTGCCTGGTGATGAAGGAGATAGTGTAGGAAGCTTCAGAATACAGTCTCTGGGGCCAGGCTGTCTGGGTTTGAATTCCAGCACACCGCTTGCCATGGGCAGTCTGCCTCTCTGCGTCTGTGAGTCTCATCTGCAAACCAGTGATAATAATAGTTGCTACATTGTAAAGTTATTATATTTAAATGGTCACAACTAGAGACCATACTCATAAGTGAAATAAATCAAACATACATGTGCAAGCACCGCATTGTGTCACTAGTGTAAAACTTGAAAGAGTTAAGTTAAACTCGGAGGTATGATAGACACTGTGAAATGATAGGAAACCACCAAAGAGTAAAGGGCTTCTGGGATGTGGGAAAAGAGAAGGGAAAGAAGGAGAAATTTTGTATGTATGTATATACAGGATAGATAACATGGTTGTTCTTCTATCTGCTGTTTCTATGCTGAAAGAAACTGTCAATGAGTCTTTGGTTGACCAGTATTGCATGTCTATATCTGTTTTCATGAGAAGCCACTTTGAAGATATCAATATGTAATACAACCACCATTGTTAATTCCCTACCACTTTGTTTGGAACTCTGTATTGTCTGTATTGTGCTTGTGATATGTTGTAAAATGTTGTATGTCTGTTAATGTTTCCCTCCTTTTATCCTTAAAATAACAAAAAAAAAAAAAGCTCATATAGAGGAGTGCTTAGAACAATACCAGTTTTTCCTCAGACATAGCACTGATATCTAACATATGTAAAGAACTCAAAAAAATTAGACTCCCCCCAAAATAAAAGACCCAAGAAAGAAATGGCGAAGTGAAATGAATAGATACTTCACAGAAGTGCAAATCACTAATAAATATGTGAAGAAATGCCTGACATTGCTGGCCATTAGAGAAACACAAATTAAAACAACCCTGAGATTCCATCTTATCCCAGAAAGAATGGCCATCATCAAGAAACCAAATAATAACAAACGCTGGTGAGGGTGCAGACCAAAAGGAAGCCTTTGACATTGTTGGTAGGAGTGTAAACTAGTACAGCCACTATGGAAATCAGTATAGAGATTCCTCAAAAAACTAAAACTAGAAATTCCATTTGACTCAACCATTCCCATTCTAGGTGTCTTTCTGAAACAGTTAAGGACATCATATTAAGCAATACATGAATACCTGTATTTATAGCAGCATAATTCATAATAACTAAATCTTGGAAACAGCCTTATGTCCATCAAAAGATGATGGACAAAGACAATGTGGTATTTACACACAATGGAGTACTACTCTGCCACAAAGGATAAACCTGAGGCGTTTGTAGGAAAATGGATGCATCCTGACACCATAATGTTAAGTGAAATAAATCAGATACACAAATTTAAATATAACAGGTTTTCTCTGGTATGAGAAACCCAAAGTATAAACAAAAGGCAAAATAAAAGATAGATCATAGGAAATAGGGAGGTAGATCTCTATCAAACTGGAAGGGAATCAAGAGATGAAAAGAGGGGTGAGGGAAGGGAGGGATAAAGGATGAAAACAGGAATGAAGATGTGTTATGTACAGGGACCAACTCCACACTAGGAATATAAATGTTATGCACATATGGACTAATAAAACTAAATAAATAATGTTTTTAAAAACAATGCCTGAAACATAGTGTCATCTGCAGAGAGAACAAATGACGTATAAGAGGCGCCCTTCCCAGAGTCCTAATCAAGAAGCAGCCCAGAGAACAGAGTCTGAGCTCTTGACTGACTGCAGAACCAAACTGGGGAGATAAATACACAGTTAAATTATAACATGATACATGCTTACTTGGTTGAGGTATTCAGCAAGTGTTGTGAAAAATGCCTGAACTTTTTTTCCAGAAAGATGAATAATATTTCAAGGGATGCATAGATTTTCACCAAACTACAGACAAGAGGTCAAAAAGGTAACGTTATTTGTCAAACAACAATGTGTTAGATCCTTTCAAAAATATTGTGTCATTATTCATCACAACAATACTCAGAGAGCTTTTCATTACTTTTATTTACAGGAGTTTTTAATTACTTTTTATTTAGATCTCAAGATCACCCAGTGAGCCAGCTTTTCTAACTTTAACTACATACAGCATTCTTTAGAGTAAAATAAATAAAATATGCTCTCTGCAGGAGATGTTCTTTAAACACTGTATTTGACACCTGGATTAAAGGAGATAAAATTAATGCCTGTTCAGTTTCAAGCGCATGATCATTTCTGCAATAATAGGCTTTTATTTTAAAGGTTCTGAATTGCACATACAGGTTCAGAAGCTGCAGTGACAGATGGTAGTGAGACACCAACATGTCAATAGTCAGGCACTTGAACTTAAGAAAACAACTGCACTGTAAACTTCAGATCTGGTAAAATTGTTTTTGTTCAGTAACCAGCAGTTACAACTTCCACCACTTTCTTCTTGCCCCTAAAAGTAAAGAAAATAAATTGTACTTAATCAGCATATTACATTGGGGACCACACTCATCAGAACTGCCTCCCATCCATTGATAACAAGGGAGGTATAAAGTTAAAGGTCACGGCAGAAAGAGATAAGGATGAGCACCCTTCTCTGCCTTATTTTCCTACACAGTTACAATGCAAAAGCCTGTGCGTGCCTTGCAAAACAGAGACAAAGCAGGAGCACCAGCTGCCCCACATCTGAAGGGAGGAGCCCCACATTCACACTGTACAGGATTGAAAAAAAAATACTTACTGACTGTCTGGCTACAATTATTCAAGCCATCTAACTTACAAATTGGTTTGACGTAGAGTATCTCCTTCAATCCTCATTCAAACCCAAAGAGATAGCTAAGTCATCCTCACTTTATGGAAAGGGAAAAAAGATTAAGTAAAATCACACAGCTAAGTATGGCGAAACTTTCATCTAGATAGTCTGACTCTTGGTCTTGTGCATTTTATGCTGTACTGCATAGCCCTCACTAGGAGGTCTGATCTTAGTCATGGCCAGGAAATAGATGCTAGTTAGCACTCACCATCATATGACTGATATAAAGGTACTGACTAGTAGACCAGATGGCTGGGGTCATCTGTATCCTCTTGATTCTTATCCTGTGGCTTTGTCCTTTCATTTTTTTACTTTCTGCCACCATTGTTTGTTCTTCATATAGCCCAAGTCCAAGGATGTGTGTCTTTTGCTACTGTCCCATCTAGAATTCTCCTTGTGTCCAGCTTCTTTACAAAGAACTTACTGAAAATAGCATTACACAAGCTCTACCTGTCTTTATCACCTTTCCCTATTGCATTTTTCTCCATGCCTCTGCTGCCATCTGACATACTGATTTATGTGTTTTTACCTGTGTGTTTCCTCTACAGTATATACTCCATTATGGCAGGGACTTTTTACTGTTTAGTCTGTTCTCTTTGAGGCTGGCAAATAGTAAACACTCAATGAGAGAGGGGTGGAAAAGGAAGAAGAGGAGAAAGAGGAGGTGGGGGAAGAAAATGGAAAGGGAAAAGAAGGACGGGAAGGGGAGAGACAAAAAAGAAGGCAGGGAAGGCGGTAGGGAGGGTGTGTGCTGACTCAGCTACCTACTTCCTGGTCAGGTGACCTTAAGTCACTCCACGCCTGGGTCGGTTTTTTCCTCTCTGCATGGAAGGGTTTAGACCCATCGACCACTCCCAGCATGAAGGTTCCGTCACCCCTTGCACTGTGATTTCTTTTCCCTAGATTGCTGGTTCAAGGAGGAACCGGTGACAGGGAAAAGAGCTGCACACATCAGTGGGCCGTTTCCTTTCTTGTACTGTCATCCTCACAACCATTAGAGCACTCAGGACAACTAATCCAGCCTGCTAGTGAATAGACAGCTTTGCTATGTGCTGGTGTTTGAGAAATTTTGGAAAAAATACCCCTTGAAGAAGACTGTCTTTCGCTAGAAGATTCTGTTAACACATAAAGTGCTAAGGCAGACAGCAGCCTCGGGGGCACTGTGCCTTACCAAGTTGCAAGTGTTCCGCAAGTTGTCATCAATTTCTTTCGAGATGGCAGCGCTGCCTAAAGAACAGTACACTGGAGTCCACAAGGCCTGACCTGGCCCCTTGATGGCTATGAGAATTTAAACAGTTGACTTTTTCTCTAACCTTTGAATTCATTGCCTATAAAATAAGGGAGCTAATGGCCCTTGCTTTAGAGAGATTTTTCTAAGAGTCAAATGCTATGAGGCCTTTCAAAGTACTCAGTAAATATTCAGAAAGTTATGCTTAATACTAACTTCTTTTCATGTAGGAATAATTTGATCAAAGATCAGTTGGCTCCTGGAAAAGATACTGGATTTGCAGATGTCACGTGCTGGGTAAGGGGAGGAAATACAGGTTCAGAACACACAGCAAATGTCTGGGGAAGGAGCCTGAAAGCTGTAAATATTTACTCAGTAAATATTTACTCAGTAAATATTCAGAAAGTTATGCTTTATACTAACTTCTTTTCATGTAGGAATAATTTGATCAAAGATCAGTTGGCTCCTGGAAAAGATACTGGATTTGCAGATGTCACGTGCTGGGTAAGGGGAGGAAATACAGGTTCAGAACACACAGCAAATGTCTGGGGAAGGAGCCTGAAAGCTGTGTGCAGGGAGTGGGAGACCTGGCAGTCTGGATACTCAGGGCTTCCAGGAGGATGAAGGAGATCAAAGGCAGGCTATCAGTAATGATTCCCATTGTGTTCCTCTTTTCCCATAGTGTTTGAAACCTTCTGAAGTGCACTTAATGTCTTTTTTATTCTAATCATTGTAACTAAACAGATACTGAGGATCACCTCACACTGAGTCAGTGCAGCCCCAGCAGACACCAGAGAGCCCAGTTTTCTGAGCCACAAAAATGACTATTTCATTGTGGCCCATAACTCTTGGCTCGGCAAAGCAACTTAACAGCAAAGGTCACGGTTGTTTTTGCAAAAGCCAGGAAAGTACTGAAATCTAAGGCACTGGCCAATCATTAATCAAGACTAAATGAAAACACTGCTTCTGTATCTAAAATGCAGACATCTTCTGTATACACAAGAGATTTTTTTATTGTGTACAAAACTTTCATTTTAGTGATTACATTATCTTCAGACCTGGTAGAATGCCAAGGAAAAGGACTGGAAAATAATTCAGAAAAATAGCTTTGTATAAAGAAATAAGAAAAAATCCAAATAAGTGGAATTGAGGATCATTTTGAGTTTGTGTCCTTATTAAGCCAACTCCTATTTTGCCAAATATCTTAAAAGTTTCCCATATTTTACACATTTTGCATCAATTATTAGAAATGTGTAATGCTCTATGTTAGACAACTATAACTGTACTTGGTAAAAAAAATTAAAACTAAGCATTTAGGCAATAGAAACAGAAAAGAACATTGCCTTAGCTACAGTTTTACTTGATAAACTACATATTCATGAATGTAGCCTCCCAAATAACCTAGGTTAACCCAGGGGTAATGTAATTCTTGGGTCATTGTTTGACTTTTGATGAGTTATATCAAATCTGAGGACATTTTCTAAGCCTCGAAAAAAAGGATTTTCTTTCAAAAGCTAAGAAGTACACACATATACATAACTTGGAAGTTTCTCCTTGGGTACCCACAGGGTCGAAGTGAGCTTAGGTACCCATTCCACACAGCTCTGGCCACCCCCTACACCTCCATGAGCAGATTTCATATCGTTCTGCTATTTCCAGTCTCTCCAGGTAGGCTTCCAGCCCTCGAGGGTTAAAATGTCCTAATTCTATCACTATCATTGCAGCCTAATACATAGGAAATGCTCCACTGAGTAATTTTTTAGTTAATAAATGAATAACTGATAAATATGTTACCCCCCGGAATGTGAAATTGTTTATGATTCAAAAGATCCTATAAGCTAGATGAATAAAAAAGATACGGGAAGCTAAGTAACCACCCACCCAAGAGATGAGGTACCTCTGAGGCCTAAACTTTTCAAGGGAAAGAACAGATGGACAAGAATTACCAAAGAATGAGGAAAGATGGGGCAACAGGCTGGGTAAAATTAAGGCTCAGAAATCGAATGGAACTAAGTTTGTCACATTGCTCTACTACTCTCCACCTATGTAAACTTAGGCAAGTTACTGTTAAAGGCCAATGAAGTCATCATACAATATCTGAAATGAAAAGATAGTGCGAAATATATCACTTACTTCAACAAGAAGAATCAGTGTTTTGATCTGTCACATGCTCCACTGGTAAGACTTGTGGAAAATATGCAGTTCATGCAGAACTGTAGAGGTGAGGGTTAGGTAGTAGTAAACTGAAAAGCCTACTTGGTAAAGGGGTAGACTATTGCTGACTGGCTGAAACTCAGAGATATGTTTATTGGAGTGACTTTGTTGGCTGAATTTCAGAAATGAAAGTCTATCCCTGATTAGCTGGTTTCTGAAACTGTATTCACTGTAGCAGTTGTTCAAGCAATCAGGCTTAAAATCAGCTTACCAGGGAAACAGAGACCTTAGTCTTTTCTTACACTTGTGGTAATTTGTTTAAGTTATCCAAATTTTGATTTCTTTTGTAGGGGACAATGAATCTTAGCATATTATTTTAGATAAAATAGTTTTAGTAAAAGCCTAAGCAGTGCCTTGGGAAGCCTCCCGTGACAGTGTAAGAGCTAATTCTCTAGATCAACTCTGCCCAGGAATGTCTCCCTGAGATAAGGGGCACCTAGGCCTAAGTAACCCTCCATGACACTGCCTGGGCAGTTCCATCTCTCAGCCCTAGGTAAACACTGTAACCCTAAAGGAATGCATAGGTTATAAAAAATGGAGACAAATGGAACATAACGGGAGAAACATCTATCATGGTTAGACATGCCACATGCAACTGACCTGGGATCCCACAGGATGAGAGAAAGACCATATGGCCACCGGAGTCAGCAAATGTAACATTCCAATCTGTTACCATGGAAACCAAAAATGTATATAAGGTGGAACAAAGTTAGGCCATTTGCCTGCTTTCCTGTTTGGCAAATGGGAGGAAGGGTGGCTAGCCTCAAAATTAAACTCTGGTTTTGTTCTCAGTGGACTCGGGTCTCTTGTGGAATACAACCCAACTTACACCGGGAGATTTCTGCTGTAATACTTTACCCATAAACCTCACTGGATTTTTGAAGATAATGCTCACAAAGAATTTGCACTTCGCTTGCCACAGAGTAAGTATTTAATAAAAGGTATGTTTATAGGTTAAGATGCACACAAAACATTTTATCTGTAAAGCTGGTTAGAGTTTCTATCAACTGTGACCTGAATGCTTTGCCAGAACTTCATTGCCAACCACTTCCTCTCTTCTCCAGTACTGAAGGTAAACAGGTTAATATTTTTGAGGAATCTGCTTTCTTCTGTTCTTCCTCAGCTCACCTCAGATTCTCACAGCCTGAGACAAATGAAATAGGTGCGCTGCCACATGCTGAGAAGAGATGGGAGGATGGATGCTCAGTAAAGGTTGAAGAGAACCTTGAACTCATGAACATTAAATAAGTATGATCTCAGGTTCACTGGCAGTTTGCTCTTTTTAGTCTTTTATAAAGAGATGACATCGATAACTGTCCTTTTTTCTTTCTTCCCAAAATGTCTATTCCTTGTCGCAAAATAAACTTGGATGATAGGATAGAAATTATTTAGAAAATTCAATGCTCTATATAAATCTAAGAGAATTGGGTGTTTTTGTCCATAATAATTCGACTTTGTTGGGCATGACTAGTAGACCATCCATTCTGCTAAGTGTCTTACACAAATTATTTCATTCCTTTTGACCTTCAGACTCATAAGTTAAATACTATTATGCAACCCTGCCCTGCTTTCATTTCAGGATGGCCAAATGAAGGCTGAGGAGGGTGGGGTAGGAAATGCCTGAGTAGGGAGTTAAATCCAGAATTTCATGACTCTGAGATAGCCTAATTGTTTTAGTCCAGATCTTGCAGAATCTCAAAGTCATCACTGCCAGCAAAACTTATCTTCAAACTATTAATGCGCAATATTGGAAAATCAGCAGATCCTACCATTAAAGACTTGTAGCAGAGACTATGAATCCATAAATTTTTATATCATGAAATCAAGTATGCCTGCTAGCAAGTGTTATCTTTGATGAAATTAAAAGTCTGTCTGAAACTCCTAAACAGCTATGATTATCCAGGTTAGATCAATTTCCATAAGACTTCTATTAATTTATGAATGTCTAGTTATTTTTTTTAATCAAAAAAGGTTATGAGTTCAGCTCCCAAAGGTCTAATGATAACAACCAAAGCAAAGATGTGTCTGAAATCAAATATAAACTTAAAAGTTTAAATTGTATAGTTCAGATTATATCTAAAAATTTTAGAACCCTTTTCTCAAAAAATCAGAATTTATTAAGTAAGCTATTTATATTAGGGAATATGAACTTTTAGAATAAATGCTACAGGAAGCCCCCAAATTCATCACTGTTTAAATTAATTCATGCTCATTTCAGGGCTATAAGGTTTTTTCTCATGCCAGGAGGTGCTGATAATAACAGCTTTGAAAAAATTATACTTTGTTCTCAAGTATCCATATATTTTTCATAACATTGTCAACTTATTGCTTGTCGCCCTTTTGGTTAAAATCAAGTGTAGTATAACACTGTCAATTTAACTACCCAAAAAATTATTTCAGAAAATATAGGGCTGGACCTCCCCCACCCAAACCCACACCCACACCCTCAAATTGTTGTTTCTAAAGGAAGATTTTGAAGCCTGGATTGTCTGGATGTATCTACGCTACGTTATGTGAATTAGTTGGATAAAAATTCAGACTTTCACTTTGGCTCAGCAAAATAGCTTCCAGGGATAAACAAGTAAGACTTCTGAAGCAGTGGGATGACTTTGACCTGGTAACTAACCACTTAGGCAAAACAACAAATAAAGTCTTAAACTGTAAGAAACTTTGAGCAAGAAGTTCAGAGTAGGGTTGTTCCAGAGATGGTCCCCTCAGCAGCTTGCTGATATCAGGCTTTGGTGGCTTCCATGGGTTGGCTAGGCTTGTGCCCCTATGGCTGCTAGAGGACTTCAGTAGTTTGAGCAGCACAACCTCACCAACAACTTCTCAGATAGAAGAGAGGAAATTCCCTGACTGAATGACTGCTCTCTTTCCCCAAAGTCCTTTCTAGACTTTCCCTCAAATCTGTGGGCCAAAAGTAATTCGCTTGCCTATTCTTTTCCCCTTAGAGTTTCTTGTCTATTTTGACTAATATGCATCCTATTTGCACATAGTAATGCTACGCAATGTGATGTTGTGAATGTCACACATACACTAATCAGTCATGACCGATTCAGGAAATTAACACATTTCTCACATGTCATCATTTCTTTTTTCAAATGAACCCAAGGCCCCATGCTATTTCCCCAGCACACTATGACGGGTATGTTCAAAATCCTCTCTTCTATTTTAAGAGATGCGACGCCTGGTTGTTTATATTAGTCAGCTTTCCTGTTGCCAGGACAAAATACCCATCACCACAACTTCAAGGAGGCCGTCAGAGTTAGCTCATGGTCAGCTGGCTCCAAGGCAGGAAAACCATGGCAGAAGAACACAGTGAAGTAAAGCTGTTCAGTTCAGGCAGAAAGCAGAACACAGAAGAGCTCCAGAGAAAGATGCACCTTCCAAGGGCCACGGCTGCTGACCCCTCTTTCCACAGGGCCCGTCTCCCAACACCATACTCAGCCTTGAATGGAGCCAAAGGAAAGATTTATTTAGCTCACTGGCTCCAAGGCAGAGTGACACATGGCAAGGGGCAACAGTTCATGGTGGCAGAAGACAGCAAAAGCAACAAGAGCAAAAAGGAGGAGCAGCGGCAAGCAGCCTCTTTTCCTCCTTTACATTGTATGCAAAATATGCGCGGGGGGGGGGGTGCTCACATCCATAATCCCAGCATTGGATCATGGATCAATCAAAAACTCTAGAAGCCTGCCCCATGACTCCATGAGGCTTTGGGGGGATAACCAGACACAAACCATGACACCAAGTAAACATGTCCAAAGGACCCCTGCACTCCCATGCTCATCATCACAGTACACACGATAGCCAGGCCATGGGCTCACTGAGTCACTTAAAATCAAGACTTTATCCATATTAGAAATTTTTCGTGATGAGACTCTTAGACAAGGAAAACATAGGTCACCCCCATACTGCCTATATTCGTTATTATGCTTTGAACACCGCATCATTTAGATCATGCCTGGTAAATCAATTGGATATTTTTCTTAAATTATGCTATGAATATTATCTTATGAATTTAAGCACTTGGAAAACATCACTGAGGGACGATGAATAATAAAGCCCAAAGCATGATAAATAAAGCCCAAACAACAAGCTCTAGGGCTTACAAAAAAATATTTAAATGGCAGACAGGAAGGATTATTGTTGTGTAGATGACTGATAGTATCTGCTATACATTTTTACCTTCTTTTTATGGAATTTTAATTTTTCATACTCTTTTACATAGTTGGGGTTTATTCTTTTACATATTTGTTTCCTGCAGCCAGGTTGTTCAATCCCTCTTGGATTCTTTCAAGACCTCCTTGTGTTTTTAGGAGAAGCTCTTTTACTTAAATGAATGTAAGAAAGTTTCTTTTTCTTCCAAACATGAGAGCACATGTGTATTCTTGGTCATCAACTACTGTATTTGTTATGTACTTCAAATATATCATCTTATTTAATCCTTCTACCAATTTATTTTGGGAGGGAAGAAATTAAACTTCAAAAAAGAATTAGCTACATCTGAATTAGTGCCAGCCCAGAGCTAGTGGTTTTCATCCTAGTCTGGTGTGACAGAATATAGATCTGGAAGATTAAGAGAGACACACTCTTGGATGAGAATATAGATCAAGCTTCATTCAGGGAGAAAGGACTTGAGCAGATATTAGAAGATGAATAGACTAGAGAAGGAAGTAGCATTTACTCTGGAGTAGGGATGGATTGCTATTCTCCAAAGATAGGTACCACATGATGAAATCCATGGTGACAGTAATGAAGCATCAAGCAAGACCAGGGAAACATTAAATTTTCCATTACTGAGAGGAGGCTTCATTTAGCAGATAATAGAAAATCAAGTTAGTTCACTCATAAAATATAAATTCTTGCCCTTGTGTAGCTCTGTGAAATGATTGCTAGATATATTTGAGCTTCAGTACAATGTATATCCAAGTAGCGTGATTCCTGCTATTGAGGAGTTGAACTCTTAAGTGAAGATATTATCTTGGAAGGAAACAAAGCCTTCCCGCACTGCTTTCATACCTCTTCTTAATGCTCACTCCTCCCTCCACCCCCCCTCCTCAAAATAGAAATCTTCCTGACTCTAGGGAAACCATAACATTTCTAACTTCGGAACTGCGGACTCTATCGTTATGAAAGTAAGTTCCTTAATTGCCTTGTGGTCAGAAAATGAGAGATTCAGCTATAACCACCAAGGACAGGTAAGATTGTTTATCCACCTAACTGGAAAATACTTTTCAATTTTATTGTAAAAACAATTTACAGTAAAAATGAATAACTCTAAAAATCACTTAGAAGAAACTCTATGCACCGTAATCACATCTACTGGGGGGAAATGTGGTATATTATTATTCTCTTAAAAATCCATTGTTATTCCAGTTGCTCCAGTTTTCTCAGTCCTCTTTCCATATTAAGCCATTGAATCTTGGCTCACGTAACAATGTACATTAGTTTCACAGAGCTGCCCTAGCAAAATATCACAGACTGAGTGGCTTAAGCAATAATGGTTTCAGTCTCTCACGGTTCTGGAGGCTGGAAATTCCAGGTTGAAATGTTGGCAGATTTGGTTTTGGGAAGCCTCTCTCCTCAGATCCGGGTGGGCTCCTCACTGCATCCTCACAATCTTTCTTCTGTGCATGCACCTTCCCGGCTTTTCCTTTTGTGTATCCAAACCTCCTCTTCCTGTAAGGACAGCTGTCAGGTTGAATTATAGCCTGCTCTAGGGACTAATTTTTACTTAATAACTTCTTGGAGGATTGATCTCCAAAAACAGTCACTCTAGGTATTGGGTGTTAGGACTTTAACATATGGTTGGGAGGGTGTGACGGGCACAAGTTAGTTCATAACAGTGACTTCATAATCAATAAATCCAGCGGTCTTTCTCTGTCTTCACCATCCTTGTTGTCCTGTCCACAGAGCATTAGAGGGGGGGGTCACTGAAGACTCTGACCCAAGGTGCCCATTTCTTGCAGTTTTCCTTCCTTGAGAGCCACACTACATCATCTCTCACCCTTGGGTCATTTCACACACTTCCTTTTTCTAGTTGGAGCAATTCACATGTGCTCTTTGCTCCCATTCTTATTGAACATTAATCTTTTGGGGTACCTTTCACAAATACCCTAGTCACTTTATACACATACTTTATATATTTCTTAACATATCAAAAATAAAATGACAAAACTAATAAAGGAAGGAAGAACTAACATTTACCAAGTAGTTCCTGTGTACATGACACCATTCAAAGTACCCTACATTATTACCTCTTTACAATAATCAAAAACAGTAAGTGCACAAAATTCCCACGTCATAGATCATAGCATTGAAGCATAAAGAGGTAAGTATTCATTGCTCTAGTGATGGATAGAGCACATTGCACATTCTATTAATTGTGATTGCAACTGTCCTTTTCCCTGGTGGATTAAAACCTATGTGCAGCAAGGGAAAAACCTGTTTTATTTATTGTGGTACAGGTATTCCTGATACCTAACATGTTATCTTACTGAATCTCTCTGATAAACATTTGTTCTTCTAAGCTGACTTGAGTTATAACTCTATATTTGTTCTCCTACTCACCGTTTGGTAACTTCTCTAAGTTTACTTTGTTGAATTCTACACACACACACACAACCTGTTAATTCCTTCTCTTTCTCTATGCACACGTTTACAGATGATTTCATCCACCAGCAGTGCAAACCATCGCATCTATTCAGATGACTTCCAAGGTATATGTATAGCATCAACTCCTGAAGGCAGATGTCTTTCCACCTTCTACTGCTAACTTTGGTGGGATGGCCCATTGCAATTTCACCTCAGTTTCATTGTTCAAAGTGAAATCCGCATTGTCTCTTCAGCAGCTTCTTGCCTTTGCTTCCATTTTTGTCTTAATGGCTGCAAGATTCATCCATCTACCTCAATGCCTGAAAATTGATCAGGATTCTTCCCAGTTGCCTCCCCACTAGCCAGTCTGCTGCTAAGCCATGTGGCTCCTTCCTCCCCAGTATATCATTCCCATTTTACCCTATCAGTTGGAGCCCAGACATTTTCACTGGCTTCCTAACTGGGCTTCCTTACTTCCTCCAACTCACCCCTGAAAAATTCTACCAAAACCCTCCCTATAAAAATTTTCCTTTCCCTCTGTTCCTGCTCTGTTGAAGCTTTTGCCTTCCCAGAACTCTGGTCACAAAGATGCACTTTGCCCCCAGAATGCCCCATGCTGTCTCTCTTCCTGTCCTACGGCATAGAAGACTCTGGCCCTACTGTCCCTCAAGGCCTGAGTGCCAGCTCCTCCGTGTGATCACATGAATGTTCTTTTTCTCCCTTTTACAATTTTGAATAAGAAGACTTCTGGGTTCTTTTGATGTAAAGAGATAATGAACTTTGCTTTTTATTACATTAGGTTTTCCTCCCTTGTTGTATCTAGTTTCCCTGTTTAGTGTAGTTTCCTTAGGGACAAGGGTTTTGCCTTTCTCAACTCTAAAATCTACCACATTGCACTTAATATAAAATGTTATATTTTCGTATAGTAGAGGGAACAAGAACCATTAGCTTTTTCCAGAGCAGCTCATTGACATCCCATAATTCTTCCAATTGTAATGCTTTTTTAAAAAGTGTAAGTGGCTAGCCTGTGATCCTTCTGGTCCCTCTGCTTGCACTACCCCTTAACAAAGTTTATTGTACATTATATATGCAATGGGGTGAGAAACAGAGGAGGATACTTTTCAAAGATCAAGTACATTCTCTCACATTGCAAGTTTGTGTTTTAACATTCTCCACAGAATTCAAAATTAATATATAAAGTAGAATGTCTCTCAGCCTGACAACAGATCATTTTTCAGGAAATCCCAAAAGACCTGTGTCTGTGGGGACCCTGGAGGATTGACTCAATTGTGTTTCTGCAAGATTGCTGAAGAGCTAAGCTATGAGGGGCTCTGCAAGTGACACAATGAAATTTCCTATTTTTCTGCCTTGTAGCAATGAAATGATTGAAGCCAAGCTTCAATGAAGTCTCCCACCTAAAAAAAGAAAGTAACTCTACTGAATAACATTGCTCTGCCTGCAGAGGCCCTTTGAGTAGCACTTTTGAAGCCCCGGCCCATGGCAAAGCTCCTGACTCCTTCTGAGACTTAAACATAACTCCACTTTGGAGCTTTCCCTCAGAATCCTTAATGGCTGCATGAGGAGTCTGGAGCCTTGGTAATTTGCCAGTATAATTCTATAAGTAGTAGTTGTTGATATCTGGACCTCTTGGGGAATATGGAAAGAGGGCAGATGAGAAGAGAACATGCTACTCCCCGCTTCCCCCTGCCAAGAGGCTCACAGCCTAAACCAACAGCCTCCTGTATTAAATCTATTATCTTGCAAAGTCTGACTACAACATCCACTAAAGAAGTCAGATCTGAATGTGCTGTTAGGAGACAGGACCCGCGTGGAAGAGGTAGGTACTGGGGTGGTGACTTGGAAGGTGGATTCTTATCCTTGGCTTCTTCTTCCCTTTCTCTGCTTCCTGATGTGAAGGGATGAGTAGCTGTTCTCTGCCCAGTCCCCTCTACCATGTTGCTGATGGCTTGGAACCTGCCAACCATGAACTTGAAACTGTGAGCCAAAATAGACCTCTCCTCTTTGAAGTTTTGTGTATTTTGTCCCAGTGATAAGAAAGTAACCAAGACAGACCCAGGATGTGATGGTTACTTCATGTGTCAACTTGACTGAGCTAAGGATGCCCAAATAGCTAATGTAACACTTCTAGTTGCCTTTGAAAGGATGTTTCTAGAGAAGGCTAGCATTTAATTGGTAGACTGAATAAAGGTCTACCTTCTCCAAATTGTGTGGGTGTCAGCCAGTCCACTGAGGGCCCAAATGGAACAAAAAAGCAAAGAAGAGGAAATGTCCTTTCTGCTGAGCTAAGACCCCGATCATCTCCTTTCTTAAAAAATAACCACCAGTCCTGGCTCTTAAGACTTCAGACTTGGAAAAGGATTTGCACTATTATCTCTCTGGGTTCTCAGGCTTTCGGGTACAAACTAGAAGTACATCACCAGCTATCCTGGGCCTTCAGCTTACAGATGGCAGACTGCAGAGCTTTTCAATCTCCTTTCCTTGTAGTAAGTATTCATATCAATCTAGAGATAGATAAAGATAGAAATAGAGAGATAAAGTTGATTTTTTTGTGGGTGTTTCTTTTTTTTCCCAGTACCAGGAATTGAACTCACGACCTTGTACTTGCCAGGCAGGCGCTGTGCCACTGAGCTAAATCCCTAGTCCCGATAAAGATGACTGAGATAGAGATGATAGAGATAGAGGGATAAAGATGATGGAGATAGAGATCAAGATTGAGATAGAGATAGAGAGATAAAGGTGATAAGAAATAGAGATGAGAGACAGAGAGAGAGAGAGAGAGAGAGAGAGAGAGAGAGAGAAAGGTGATAGAGATAGAACACTCTTAATTCTCTGGAGTACCCTGACCAATTTGGACGGGCTCCTTTAGCTTCTAGACTTCTGGTAGCTCTTATAATTGGAGTAAATAACAGAGGCCTATTGGGCAGTTATGATGGAAAAGCTGGGGTATTTCTACTCTCTCTTTCTCTTGTGTGGGTATCCTCCATTGATATTCCAAACCTAGGTATTGTAGTGGCCTTCTTCTTCGCAGATCTGTGAGTCACCTCATCATCCCATTTGCCTTTTCATTCTTCCATGATCCATGTAATTCCTTCCTTGTCTTAATTTTTTTGGTTTATGTTTTCCTAAGTGACAAATCAAATGTCCAGAATATTTCAGTGGTTTAACTTAGGGCTAAATTGTTGGAGGGGATGACTTTACAGTCCACTTGGATCATTTGCTACTCTTGGGTCTAAATTTCTTAATCTGAGATGAACACCCAAACCACCTGTCTTAGCTGCTTTCTTGCTAGGACAAAGAAAATACTAAACACCTATAAGTTAAAGAAGGAGGGGTTTATTTTAGCTCAGTTTGTAAAGGTTTCAGTCCATAGTCAGCTAGCTCAAATGCATGGTGTCATGGCAGGGGACTGTCGCAGTGGAGAAACAGTCCATAGCAGGACTGGCAGAGAAGCTTTCTCTCCCTCTTTATCCCATTAAGGCTATAAACCTATTGGTTGGTGCTGCTCACATCCAGAATGGATTTCTGTCTCTGGTAAATTCATTCAGCAACATGCAGAACTATGCCGAATGCATCAGTAAATTAATCCGATTATCACACCTTTAATCCAGTATCACATACCCATGATCCAACCACCACTCAAAAGCCTCACCCATGACATGAGGCTCTGGGGCACATCTAGATGCAAGCCATAACATCGCCTAAATTTTTTTTTACATCTATAAGCCTGGCTCTTGTTAAAGATCTCCGAATGGCAAAGCCCAGATGTATATTTTAAACTTGCATAAATTTAACTGAAGTATACACCTTTGTTGAGAACATCTCTTCTAAAGATATGATAATAATTATTTTTAAACACAACTAATTTTGGAAATTTATCAGGTTGATAGAAAGGAAAACCAACTAGCGCAATTACTCCTCTGCCATGACACCAATTACTCATACCTTAGCCTTATTCCCTTCACACATCCATTCTCTCCTCTCTTATGTCCTGTGCTGTGGACTTAGCCCATGTGCTCCTTACCACTGGCTTCTGGTTTGGTTTGACCAGCAGGAACACTGTCAAAACTCAGAGGATGACACTGGAAAGAGGCTGGATTATGACCATGCCCTTATAATCTTAATGAATATAATTTTAAATTGTCCTTCAAATAATAAAAACTCTACAATATCATGAAGAGTTGAAATAAAATACTCACATCACAGGATTGTCCCATTTTATCTTTTCTAAAGTATTTTGGAACCGAATACCACCAAGTTCACAAAATAAGGATATTCATAAAATTCTTGAATGTAAAATAAAATGTTAAAATAGGGTCTGCATTACTCACCTATGTCTGATGATGTTTAAAAACATCTATGCAAGGCCAGGAATGGTGGTACATATCTGTAATTCCAGCACTCAGGAGACTGAAGCAGGAGGATCACTGGGAGTATCCTTTCCTTGGTTCCACTGTGATCCTTGTGTACTGGCCCACAACCTGTAATTCCCCAGAAGCCTGCTATGATGCAATGTGCATTCTCTGCACTGTCTGTGTGAAAACATCTCATTGGTTTCTATCCCACACTGAAGGAATTTCCTCTTCACTCACCATCCAAGTTCTTCACCAAGAACTGTTCAGACTAGATGGAGAGGACAGAGGAAGCAGAGGATTCAAAAAACAGAGGGCTTATCCCACAAAAGGAGAAGAGCTTTTATGAAGACAAGGAGAAAACACGTGGGCTGCCCCAGGAGAAAGGAAAGCAGGCGACCTTGTTGCTGGTATTCTCACCCCTCCCATATGCTCCACCCGTCTCTCTCTCTGGGCCGCAGTGCTTCCGGAAACTCTGCATCTGATGCCCTCAACCCCTTACGTCTTTGCCACCTGGGGGCCACTTGCCAAGGAGCTCCTTGACTGAATGATTAATTCAAAGTAAGGTGCCAAACATTATGTAAGTTATACTAGCATTTTCAATAGAAGAGGCAGGGTTAAATAAGAAATGAATTTCTAAGCAGGGAATTTCAGGCATCTGCGGAATATTTTGCTCTGAACTTGTATCACTATTCCTCACTAACGGGCACTGGAACTTCAGATTTGCCAACCCCTCAACAGCATTAAAATCAATGAACATAAGGATAAATATTGAATGTGAAATAGAAGGGCAGGGGAAACTTCGTTAAGATCTGCGGCTTAGATAAACTGCACAAAACAGAAAATGAATCTCAAATCTGAAGAAAAATAAAAGGATTAACACTATTGTTACCAGTAGTTATCTCTGGAGAGTGGAATTAGAGATTTTTCTTCTTTACCTTTCTTTTAATGACTTTCTATATTTTCATACTTTTTTATAATAAATTCCCTGGAAAACATGAGGTAGGAACACAAAGAGGCCTCTGAGATTCTGAATGTTGTTTCTCAATTTGGGTCCTGGTTGTGTTCCGTTTATGAAAATGAATATGTGTGACAAATGACTTCTTTCTCACAATGCAATGTTCTCATGCTTTCTTAAATTCACTTCTGTATGATTGAAATAAAATCAGATAATTTAATACTAGGAGCGCTTCATCCATGAGATTTTATCCTCTAATTAATTACTGCCAATCAAGTGTCTCTGAAACAAAAAACAACATATTTTAAATCAACCTTTGTTTAAGGAGGTATTGGCCATATATCTGCGCTTAGTCAGAACTAACTCTATAACTGATAAAAAACTGGATCTACTTTTTATTTCTTGGTACCATAATGACAAATCTCTTTAGAAAAGATCAAAAACACATCTTAAATGAAGCTTTGGTCATCTTCCTTCCTGGGACAAGTGCTTTGGTCACTGGTGCAATTAAAGGTAGGTCTTCACTAAGAATGGAAAGAAGAAATTTGATATAACAAAAGGAATAGTTCACATAGTATTAAGGGGCCTCGATAGATGTCTTCCAATTCTGAGCAAGTACGATGCGCGGGCATGAATTGGAACCTTCTCCTGTTTACCTGGTCCAAGTCCTTTCCCACCTGTTTCCAATGTTGTCAGACTTGGTGCGCTGTTACTCAAACATCCCCATACTTCCATACTCTAGTTGAGTATTGTTGTTCCTAATATGTTGTTCCTAACATACTGTTGTTCCTAATATGGCGTTTCGGTAATTTATAATTGTTCATGAAAGGAAAGAATGAGCAAATTTTGCTGCCGTGGGATTAAAATGTTTTAGATAAGAGAAGAAGAGCACAGTTAGATGCAAAAATCTCTGCCTTTGATTGTTAGAAAGTTATATTTAAAAGTGAATAGGATAATAGAATATGGTTAGTTTGGAAGCATGAAACTCTAATGTAATTGGTAAACTCCAAAAATAAATAAATGCTTATTACCCCTTAACACAGACTAAAAATTAAAATATACACAGCCATGCTGCCTCTCTCTAAGGGTTTCTTACCTGTTCCTCTTCTTTCCCCAGAAAACATCACGTGGAACCATCTGTTCATCCTTTATTTGCTTTATTTTCCAATACTTTTAGTGTTATGTATGTATCTCTAAAAATATATATTGATTCATTTCACTTGATTTAATGCCACTTATAATTTTACTCAACATTGTATTTCTTTCTTTTTTTTTTTTTTTTTTTTTTTTTGGTTTTTTTCCGCTACCGGGAACCGAACTCACAACCTTGCGCTTGCCAGGCAGGCGCTTTGCCGCTGAGCTAAATCCCCAGCCCACTCAACATTGTATTTCTAAGATCTATCCATGTTATGTAGGCAGTTATCATTTATGCGTTTTTAGAGTTGCTATTTTGTATTCTTCATAATACCTTTTTATTATGCTTACAAATATATTGATTATTTTTGTAGTTATGTCCCCTTTCTGATATGATTTACCATGTTTTTCTTCTTTTTTTTGAGCAACCATGCCAGAAGTTCATCAATTTTATCAAAAGATTTCTGGCTTTGTTGAGCCTTTTTATTTGGGATATTTTGTATCATAAAAGTCTGTTTTTACATTATATTTAATTATTTGTTTAATTATTTCCTAACTTTTCCATTGAGAGTAACCTTAACTGTAAAGTGATGTTAATAAATATAGCCTATCATCAGGGGTTGTTCTCATGATTAAATTTGTCAATTTACTACAAGCACAAAAGAAAGTACCAGGAACAAATCCAATGATTATTATATTTACTGTTCTTCTTTTTGCGACTTCTATGAGTATGTATTTGCAGTGCCTAAAGTTCATACTCCTTGTGTGGAGCTGGCTCGTGTACCTAACACACTTTAATTCCTTTCTCATCCCCTTCCCTTGCCATCCCTCCCCACTTCCTCCATCCCTTGATCCCTTTCCTGTTTGAGGAAGATCGATATTGCTACTCCCTATTATCTCTCTTCTATTTTGTTCTTTATGTATAATTTGGGTTTCTCATGTAAGAGAAACCATGTGATAGTTAAGCTCATGTGTCTGACTTATTCCACTTAACATTATGGTCTCAAGGAGCATTCATTTTCCTACAAATACCTCACGTTTATCTAACTTATTAGAGCAGTGCTCCAGGGTATGTAAATGCCACACTTTCTTTCTCCTGTATCTCTGCTGATAGACATACAGGCCGTTTGCAGGGTTTAGCTGCTGTGAATTGTGCTGCAGTGAACTGGCTATGCTTACATCATTGTCATGTGATGACTTTAACTCTTTTGGGAAGATTCCTAGAACAGCTGGGTCAAATGGAACTTTGAGTTTCAGTATATGAGGAATCTCCATACTGATTTCCATGGTGATTGTACTAGTTTCCATTACCACCATCAATAGAAGGGTCCTTTCTTCTCACAGCCTTGCCAGTATCTGTTATTACTTGATTTCTTGATAAAAGCCATTATCATAATTATTACTTTTATTTATTTACTTTTAAGGTTTGGCTTTTTATGTCTTTTCACTTTATTTTTCTGGGTAACTAATTTTGTTGGGGCAATTAAGGACTTGTCTTTCATCACAGATGATTTGAGAATCAACATCTTAGGAGAATTGGCCTTCATTCACTCTCACCCCAATAACTTATATTAAGCCATCATAAGCAAACCCAGAAGTCATTTATTTAAGTCTTCCCATGTTCTTTGGGGTTTTTCTTGCATTTCAGAACTTTCATCTCTAGTCATTTTTCTTCTAAAGGAAGAACATCGTTTAGAATTTATGAAAATCCCCTGATAGCAAACTCTCTTTGTTTTTGTTTCTCTAAAATGCATTTCTATTATTCAAATTCTTTGAAGATATTTTTGCAAGTTATTGAATCCTAGTTTGCTAGTCTGTTCTCTCAGAACTTCTACTCAGCTTTTCCTTCATTGCCTTCTGGTTTGCACTGCTGAAAAGCCAGCTCTCAGCCTAGCATTCCTACAGGACAAATTCATTCCTTCCTTCTGCTTAAAGAATAATCTCTATAACGTTTGTGTTCTGATTTCTAATTCAAATGCGCCTGGGTTTGGTGATATTAGGTTTTATTATTAATCTTATTTTGCTTCAACTTATTTGGACTCTCTGAATCCAGGGTTTAGTGTATTTCTTTTGTTCTACAAATTTTTCATCTATGTGTTTCAGAATATTTTTCCCAACTTTCCTTACCTTCTTCTTGAATACCAACTAGACCATTACTATGGCAGACAGATTCTTGAGGTGGCTTTCATGATCTCTGCTGCCTGACATTCATGCCCTTATACAATCACCCTGTACTGGGTGTGGGTTTGTTCTGCAACTGCCTTCTAAGCAATAGAATATGGTAAGGGTCATGGAATACAGGTGACTAAATGCAGATGATTACATAATTGTTATAAAGATTACAATAGCTCTGTCCTTCCCTTCTTTCCCTCCCTTTTTCCCTCCCTCCTCCTCTCTTTTCGAGGTTTTAAGGAAGACTGAAACCATGTTAGATAACCATATATGGCAAGGAACTATATAAGGGCTCTAGAAATTAAGGATAACCTCCAGAAAAAGGCTGGCAAGAAATTGAAGCCTTCAGTTCTGCGATCACAGACAGCTGAATTCTGGCAGTGCTCTGAATGAAAGTGTAAATGGACCATTTCCATGTATATTAGCCATTTTCTCATTGCTTAGACAAAATACCCAACACCTGCTATGCACAGAAAGAAAGGCTTCTTTTGGTTCACAGTTTCAGTGGGTTTGGTCCATGGTCAACTGGCTCCAAAGCAAAAATGGCATGGTAGTAAGAAGCTATTCACCACATCATGGCCAGGAAACAGAGGAGAGAGAAAGAGGGAGGAGGAGGAGGAGGAGAGGGAGAGAGAGAGAGAGAGAGAGAGAGAGAGAGAGAGAGAGAGAGAGAGAAAGGCAGAGGACAAAAATACACCCTTCCAAGTCAGACCCACTTGCTCCAACCAGGCCCCACCTCCTAGCATACAGCTATGAACACATCAATAGATTAACCCATTGATGAGTACAGAACTCCCATAATCCATCACCTCCCAAAATCTCCTTGTCTGAACATGAGACTTTGAGGGGATGTTTTAGATTTAAACCAAGACACCATGTCAGACCTCAGATGGGAATGCCACCCCAGTCAACACCTTAATGCCTCCTGTGACATCCTAAGGAGGAAATCCTTAGGAATGTATGGACTTTTGAGCCACAGCAACTGACATAATAAATACGGGATGCTTTAAGCTTCTGGAAAGTGAGTTAATACTATTATGCATCAGTAAATAGCTAATACACTTTCATTTTCTCCCCATGGCTCTTGATTTTGTGGGGCTCTGTTCCATTGTAATGCATTTTTCTGGCTCAGGTCCGTAATATGCTTCACACATTTCCTCTCCATCTGTATCTAATGTGCTGGGTGAAATTATAAACTTTTAATTTTATTGTGGTGACAATGGGTTGGGGTAGGCATTTCCCAGTATTTTACCTGGTTTCTTTATCTGCTCTGGTAATTCTTTAAGATTCTTACCTGCATGACATATTTTATGCTTGATTTTCTTTCTTTGAAACATAATCATTTTAAGTATTTGTCTCATGTCCTATCTGAATTTCTTTTCCTCCCTATCTCTGAGGCCTGTTGTGTTTGCGAGGTTTGGTTGAATTTCCCTGCATGCTCATTTATTCTTTGCTTTTAACTGCTTATTTTCTTTGGAATTTATTGTGGGATTTTTTTTGAGGGTTGGGATATATAAAAGTAAGTTTCTCCCGAGAGAATTTGTGTCTGCTTCTGCCAAGCTGCTAGGACACTGCAACTTTATAATTTAATTTTAATTTCATTTTTGAATTGAAGTTCCTGGAAGCCAAACAGGTAATTTGGCTTTGTATTACAAAATCACATCGGGCCAATTTATGGTTCCAAATTCTCAGCAGCACCTTTTGCCCTCTCTATCCAGTGCCAAAGTCTAGAGAGTTGCTTAACTTTGCAACTGTGTAGTTATTTCTATTTTATCATGTTATTGAGGATAAAAACTTTTGAGGTCCCAACTTTAAACGAGTATGATTTCCATTTAGAATCTGTGGTGGTGACCATTTATGTCAACTTAACTGGGCCATGGGGTGCCTAGATTGTTGGTGAAGCATTATAACAGAAGTGTCTGAGAGGCTATTTCTGGGTGAGATTAATATTTGAATCAGTAGAGCAAAGCAGATGACCTTCACTCGATGTGAATGACCTTCCTAATTCATTGGAGGCCTGAGTAGGCCTTACTCATTTTCTCTGCCTTACTCTTTTCAGGCTGGGACATGGATCTTCTCCTGTTCTTGAACTGGAACTTGTACCTCAGGTTCCTCTGCTTCTGTGGCCTTCTAGTCAGGCAGAAACTGCACAAATGAGCTCTCCTGGGCTCTGGTGTACAGATAGCAGGTCATGGACTTGTTCAGCCTCAGTTAGGTGAGTGGATTTTTACAATGAATTGTATGGATGTAGACAGAAATAGATATTATATTAGTCAGCTTCTTATTATTACAACAAAATAAGACTATGAGGCAGCTACCTGGTAAGATGAAAAGCTTCACTCAATCTACAGTCTTGGGGGTTGAAGGTCTGAACAGCACAAAGTAGACTCAACAGCTGCCCCTTGATGGTGTCATCTCATAGCACAAATGACAATGGAAACTGCAGATAAGAAAGCAAGCAAATGATAAGATCTCAAAACAGGGGCAGGAGGGAGAGGACAGGTGAACCCCAGGCTTCTGTAACAAAACTCTCAGAAGAACCACCGGATCACCCAAGGACTACCAGAGGACCCACCTTCCAAAATCCCGCGATACATCAAAATACCCTCGCCTCCACAACCAAGCATTTGACGTAGTGACCCTTGAGAACAAATGAAGTAATCAAGCCACACTCAGACCACTATAGAGAGCAGGGGAGGGAGGAAGAAAGGAAGTGAAATAAATAAAGATGTGTTATGCCCCTGTGCCTACTCCCCAAGATGAGTGGTATCATTATCAACTCCAAACACGTACGAAAATACTTCTTCAATGTTTTTAAAGTTTATAGAATGAAATATTGTGTATTGGTAGTATACCTCATATGCACCATATATATTTTACACACTTATGCCTATTTACTTGTATACAAAACCTGGTACATATGCATACATAAATTAAAGATTGTATGATTTATTTATAAATAAGATTTTTATATATTTTATTTATATATTATATAAATAACATTTCATATCTACTATCTATATTTCTATCTATACCTATTTACCTTATTGGTCCCACGTCTCCTTCTTTGAGATTTTTCTCGTTCCCATTTTTCCTATAAGGTCACGTAAAATAAGTTTAACCCATAGTTCAAATCTTCTCAGGGTGGAAGTCAGCTCAACCATGCACTTCAGAGGGTATTTTACACCCTTTCTCACAGTTTGTCATTATTGTCAGCAGGGTCCAAATGCTTGGATCACCACAGTTCCACAATCAGAAATCAAAGAGAATGTCTACAAGGCCTGGGCTCTGAGAACATGCTCGTATGATGTCTTGGTTATTTTTCTCTCATTGCTGGGACAAAATACCCAATGCCCAGAATGAAGGAAGGAAAAGTTTATTTAGCTTACAGTTTGTGGAGATGTCAGTCCATTCTTGGCTGGCTCCAAGGCAGAGCGGCACATGGCAGAACGCAAACGTTCATGGCGGTGAAAGACAGCAAAGCAACAAGAGCAAAAAGCTGCTTATATTGTAAGCAGCTTACCCCCACCCAGGGAGTGTGTAGCACTCACATAATCTCCATGCCCTCCTCCTGCACAGGCTCAGTATGAATACAAAGTAAGGCACCCTGGCTCCCTGCTGAGTCGCTTAGTTAACTTTCTGACTTCTCACTTTGACACAATGAACAACATCCTAGAGCAGGAAGGGCATGTCCTTTTCACCCCAGGATGTAGAACTGCTGAGTAACTTAGCCAAACCTCTAGGCTCCCCAAGTTGACACAATGTATCAACCATAACATATGGCATCTTTCTTTAGCCCACTGCTCCAGTGCCAGCACCCCTGAAGTTTGTATTAACTATTGACCATGTACAGTCTGGAACAGGAGACTTCAGCTACAGACTGCAGCCAGAGCAATCCTGTCTTTGATGGAAGCTACGCCAGTTCCTGTAGCTCCTCTGCTCCAAACGCAGCTGCGGGGACTCAGTGTCCTTATCACTCCAAGCCCATCTCTTGTCGTTCCTTCCCCTTCCCTCCGCTCCTCCTGCCAGACTGTTCTCACCACGCATGTGCTCACATTTTGCTGTCTCTCTTTCTTGAAGGCTCGTTCCTCGGATAACTGCACAGCTCACTCCATTACTTTCTTCAGATTTTTACTCAAAGCTTGCTTTATTGCAAAACCTTGGGAGAACATAAATGTGTGTGTGTGACGTCTGCATCGGTACTTAGCTACATAGCGCATGTTCAATAAGCTTTGGCTTAGTAAAGCAAATATAGTAAAATTGCAGGTGAAGGACACAGCATTTGATAACTTCTAGGTAGTAAAATAGTCTATTTGGTTCCTATCAGTCTAGCTGCAAATGTTCAGATAGTACCTAACGTATTTTCTCATAGAAAATACACCATATTGAGCATAAAGTGTTTGTTCACTCTTAATCTAGAAGAACGCAAAGCCTTTACAGTTTTATAATGAAGATCCTGCGTATCACCCTCCCAGGAAAAGGTGCATCAGACATAGTGTCATACATATTTAATTCTTTATTGATTGCTTTCTGAACCCTTGAGATTTTCACCTCTGGGCCAAGACTCACTGGAAGCACTTTTTTCTGGCTGAACATTTTCTGAATCTTTTATTTAAGCAAATTTACTTTGGCCACCTCAATAATTTGTTTTCTTCTGGACTGCTATAGCTCATTTTTCAACTTCTGAGGACTATTTACCTAATTGGCAAGTAATATTTCATATTGAAAATTATCAGTCATTTAGGGAAGAACTATTTTCTCTTGTGACAGAGTAACTCTACATACATGGAGGAATATCCTAGGACCCTGTGTAGGCAACACAGATTAGCAAGCAGTAGCTGATTTATTGCTAATATATGACCCTGTGTTCTGTTTTAGCTGTATCTCAAAACTCTCTATATCACCTGAATTTATTTCTACATTGCACTTTTGAGATTTATTGATTTTCAATTTTATAAAAGGCATGTTATTTTGGTATTTATATTCACATACTGTTTGCAGAGTGTCAGCATTAATTTATTGTTCTGAGTCAGGTACAGCATTGAGGGTTGCATTGTTGAGGAAGGTGAAAACTCATTACCAACTTGATATATATTTTCATAAATGCACCGCTGATGGCCACAAAGTATTAAGAAAGTAAATAACTGGACTTCAGCCAGCACAAAAATATAGAACAAATTTAAATAGATGTCAAGGAAACATAATTCCTATGAATAAACATATGGATCAAGAACATAAATCTCAGATAAAAGTTTACAGACCAATCAATAGACATTTCCAGTCAAAAGAGCAGTTTTCAGTCAATTAGACCTTTATTCTCTTTCACCATTGTAGCTCCATGTGGCTAGACCATATATACAGTGATCTCCTGAATAATTCTCTCCTCAACCTCCTTTTTACTGTTTGATTTTTGTTAGTTCTACTTTTTTGTACACTCATTAAATTTACTTTTGCACATGAGTATTTGTCTCATTTTGCCATAATAAATAATATGATCTAATGCTGGTTATGCCAAACTGTTCAGATTTATATGCATATATAGGTATTCAAAGCTTCATGAGACATTTTATTAGTAATTGCAATCAAGTAGCAACTGTGTTCCAATGTTCTCTGACATGAATTCTTTAGAATATATGAATTTTCAGTACACCGTGTTCACTTGCATTTTTGAGATCCATACTAACCATTTAGACTTCAACAATTCACGTTAAAAAAAAAAAAAAAAAAAGCCTCTAAGAGGATTACCAAAGTGATTTTTCTGATTCTTGCACTTGGTCTTAAAATAGTAATTGCAGCTTGAGCTACCACTGAACAAGTGCTCACAACACACTCGGGGCTTTTCATTCATCCTCTGATGTTGATCATGACCTTGGAAGTAAGAATGAATTACAGCTTGTTTTTCAAAATACATAAACTGAAGGTAAGAGAAATTAAAAACTTGCCGAAGGTGACCCACCTTTAAAAAATGGCAGAAACAAGAATGTGGCACCCAATTATCTGTGAATACTTTTTACTAACCCAAGTTATAACTATTGTAAAATGTACCTCATTTGACAAGTATAATCAATCATTTTCTACAGTGGTCAAATCTTATCTTCGATATGTACTCAAGTGAAGTCAGAGCCCTCCTGGAATTTCAAAATATGGTTCCATATAATCAACATTACATTTTGCAGCAATGAATTTAACAGAAATTAACATCTGGCTTTCAAACACTTTTTGATTTATTAATAAATAAAGCAGTTTATCCCTCAATATTTTTCTTTTATGTGAGACAACAGTAGTTTTAGCTACTTGTGATAAGAGGTATTGTTTGTGCAGCTTTATACATAGAATGTACTTATAAATAATTGATATTCATACCCCACTGTAGAGAAAATAAATTAACAATATGTGTTATATTTTAGATCTTATGTTATACTTGAAATTATACTATGCTTCCTTCTATGACTTTCTAGTTTTACTTAGCTACTTTTTCTGGAAGCCAAAGTCAACTGGATGCTCCTTGACTCTTACTGTGTGTCCTATAAGAAAACAGTATCCTAATAAGGATTAAGGTTTCATAGATATTCTATTAAAGCTGATTTGTTAAGTGCCTAAAGCAAGCTCTAGAAAACCCACCCTTGCCCCGGCTCTGAGAGAATTACAGCAGAAGGTGACATAACTCGCTTTCTATTCACTGCACACTCATCAGTTAAGCACACAATTAGCAGGCCATTTGCCTCAGCACCACAGCTGTCTGAAACAGCTGAAAATCAAAAGCAGGAAAATAAAAAGTGAATAACATTTAATCTCCTTTCAGAAGTCGATATAGATGTTGCAAGCATATAACGCACACTCTGAACGAGTGTCTTGTAACTAGGAGAATCTCAGACCTTAGCGCCAGTTCATTTCACAAGCCTCACAATTCTAATTCGCTTCCGTTAGTCCCAGCTCTGCTCCTCTTCCCCAGTGTATGAGCTTGGGGTCTTCCAATTTCACCCCCTGTACACTTGTGCATCTGCCATGCTTCTGCTGAACTCGGGTCTTGTTCTATCTACTCGGGCCTTGTTCTATCAGAGGGACCGTTGGAAGTCCCTCTGCAGTGGCTTCAGTCGTGTCTACCTTTTATTTATAGCCTTTCTCAGCAGTTCTGGCTGTAAAACTAGGGATCAGATCACTGTGTAGTTTAAAATCTTGAATGGATTCCCAGTTACCTGCAGAATTAAGACTTGTTAGCGTGGCTCCTCCTACTTAGGACAAAGTGAAGCAGAATGACCAATGGGCCGAGAGAATCCTTAGGACTTGTTCCCAAGCACTGCCCAGCAGCAAAAGGAAGAGACCACTGGATTTTTCTGTGGTCCCTGGAAATCACATCTTCTTAGAACACTGACAATCTAAGAAGTAAGCAAAATTTGGACAGTCTGTTCTTCTTTGGCTTGCAAGACTCTTAGCATCCAAATTCAAATGTTTTATCATTTGCAAAGTATGAACTTTTTTATTAACTGTAAATTCATAAGATTTTTTCATTCCACAAAATCCAGTAACTTTCATTGCTTTGGTAAGAAAAATTGCAGTAGGATGATTTTGAAATTTGTATTCCAACATTTGGCACTGATAAACTTTTTAGTTGTCCTAAACTTTTATGAGAAATTATTAGAAGGATTTAAAATATTTTATTACATAAGTGTTTATATAAGCAATTTTCAAAATGACATTATTAACATTGAAAAGTTCAGACATGATTTGAGTCATGGTTTAAGCAAATAAAACCTCTTGATAGTATCATTTTAAGCAAACTGTTTCATTTTTCTCCAAAAGAAAAGTGTGATATCTTGCCCTTTCTCTTCTTATTACCTATTTTTGCTAAGGATATGGATACAAAGAAGATAGATATCAGAAAGTGATATTATAAATTCTCCTTTATTCCGAAACATGCTCCGGGCTTCTTTTTGGTTTACTTTGTGATTTTTCCAAGAAATAGACTTTATATTGACTATAAATATTTCATTGACTGAAAAATAGTTGAAAAAAGGAAGAAACATGCAACGCTTTGCAAGTCACACATAAGGCAGGCTGAGGGGAGGCAAAAGCCTGGGGATAAATTTATACTTCAGGGATTAAGAAAGGGATCAGCCAGCAGGGGCTTATACTTTATGGAAATTCTGCTTAAGAGTAAAAGTCAGATTCTCCTGGTGAAGAGGTGAGGAGGCTTCCATCTGGAGTTCTCACTCTGATTTTCCCAGCTCCTATTCCAGCCCAGGTGGACTCTACACTGCTCTTACAGTCCGGCTTCACACTGTACCAAGAGCCATGGTCTCAGGGAAGATGGTGAGCATACAGAACCTCAGGGGGCCGTCCTGCTGATGGCGGGGACCTCCAGCCTTCCCATTAGGGTGCTTCAGCTCTGCAGGGCAGATTGAGGGACTAAGTGATTCATTATAAGGGTTTATTATGTCACATGGGAGGTGGAGGTCTCCAGGAAAAGTGAGCAGCTTTAAAGGAGCTACCCAGGACCCAAGCTTGCTGCTCTTTTTTTTCCGGTGTTCTGGAAGAGTCTGCAACATTTGTCCTCAGAGCTGAAAAAGGTGATATTGTGCTTTTAACTATAATCATGCTGTTTATATGTGATGATAGCCATAGTATCCAGAGGGAATACTGGATAGTTTTTGAATAATGACTCTCTCCCTCTCTCTCTCTCTCTCTCTCTCTCTCTCTCTCTCTCACTCACACACACACACGCACACCATCCATCCTTCCCTCCCTCACTGGTAAGGTGTAAGACATAACATTAAAGCCCGGCAATATGTGCTGGCTTGACGTCTGGTACAACTGGGAAACTCACCTAAAGCCTACCTAAAATTCTCCTTCCCTTCTCCACTGACACAGGCCGAGTGACCTTCCCTACGAAGGTGACCAGGTACAGAGCCCACCTGCAGTCCCTGTAGAGTTGTCCAGAGAAGCCCGTCTTCGAGTCCTCTCACAGGCACACCACCTACCTTTAGCATTACCTCCAGGATGGTCTGCAAAGCAAAGCCACGCTGCCAAGCCTGCTCCAGACGTTCCCTCTGCACCCTACAGGTGCAGCCTATGCCAAGAGGCCGGCAGTTGCTAAGGGACCTATTTGTATTTGACCCAGCCAAGTTCTATGCACAGAACACACTGTTATCTGCATTCCACTAGTGGAGACCCACAGGTCCTTATTAAGCTCAAGCGCATCATGTACCAAGTGGTAGAGCTGGGATTCAGACACTGCTCTGTCTGACGCAGTGTTCAAGCACACTCTGCCACTACACTGTGTAGCTTACCTGAGGGGCCAGCCTCAAAGTCACAGGAGGCTGCTTCCGCTGAGATGAGTTGCTGACACTCAAAATCTCGCTCTCTGAGCACGAGATCTCACTAAATGAGGCCCTGGGAGCCTTCCTGGAAAGAAGGAAATAAGGCCACACAGGAGGAAAATGAGTTTTCCTATATAGCTGTAGGATTGAATCTATAGCCAAGTTTTCATCATCCGGGCACTTTCATTATCCGGGCACTGATGAAACAACTTGAGGATCGAGGGTCACTCTGCACCCTCCCCCACCTGAGTGCTACTTTCTGGTCATTCTCCTAGAAGCAGAAAGGGAGCAAATAAAAATATGCTACTTAACTCAGTGCACTCAATTAAGAAGTCAGACGACCCCCACGAGTGAGAAGCAGGAACGTGAAGGCTTTGAGGGTGTCTACGGATTCTGAATCACAGCTTTTGAGAGCAAATGGAATTGCACTTACTCTAACTGAATAATTCCAGGTCTTATATGCTCCATATTTTAAACCACTCTTCTTCAAACCCTTGTTTGAATCTATCTTCCAATGGAATTAGCAAGATAAATGAGAAAGTAAGGCAAAAGTGAGCACATTTGTCTAATCAGACTAAACAACACATCATTTAAAAAGAAACAAAAGTGAGCGTAGCGGGTTGACTAACGACCCCATGTCATCATCCCTGGAACCTAAGAGTGTTACTCTCCATAGCAAAGGGGCTGTGCCGTGTGACTAAGGATCTTGAGATGGACGAGAGTCCTGGCCTGTCCAAGTAAGCCCTGAAATGTAATTACAAGCGACCCTGTAAGAAGACTGGAGAGGAGACTGGGCCGTGGAAAGCACCATGCAGGAGTTTGGAGATCAGACCATGAGAATTCAAATTCTAATCTGATTATTTACTACATCTGACTGCTGACCTTTAACTCTGGCCATTCCACTTCTCCATTTATAAAAATATAATTATTAAAACCCAATCTATTAGGATACGTGAATGTTAAATTAAAATGTAACTCAGTGAAGGAAATATATTGTGCTTAGAGGAGACATGTGAACGCCCCACCGTCTCTCTGCCTCCCCCGTCGCGCCCGTTCCTGGTCCTTTCAGTCTTCGCTGTGCTTTGTGCACGGTGATGTGGCTTCCGGTGACGCTGCCGCCCATTGGAAGGAGCGGAAAAGAAAATGGGAAGGACACAGGCGAGGTCCGAGTGCTTCCCCTTGGGTGCTTCCCCTGAAAACACAGTCCTCAGGAAGAATCCCATTTTGACTTTAAGAAATACCATTTTAACCTAAAATTTCACTTTGTGAAGTGACTCCCCCATCCTGGCTGATGGCCCACACCACCAAGGATTTGCTCATCTGCTTCCAACAAATTCTGTTCAGAAAAAAACGTAGACAGATGCATTTCCCAGACTAGGCATGCCAGAGCCAGCCAGTTTGGCAGTGAGGTTGTCATTTTCATCCTCTATTTATACTTTGTACGTAACTAAATGTGTCCACCAAAGTGGCCATGGAGAATAAAGAACAGGAAAAGTGGAGAGAAGACTGGCCCTGAGCTCATTCTGAGCCTAGTTTCGATCCAATTTCGGGCTCTTTTGAACTGTGTAACCCTGACTGAGGATCCAGGGGGTGGGTCCTTCCTCTTAAATTAAAGGTGGTAACAGGAATACACTTCCAGGTGGCTGTGAGGGTTAGATATAGTCAACTCCAAGGTATCTAGTGCCTAAACAGCTAAAGGTTTTGACAGTAAGCTGTTGTCATTATAGATGACAGCATTTTCTAGGGGCTGGAAGGGACTTTAAGAGGTGGTTTGAGTAGAAGGGATATCAGAAAGTCCCAGTGAGTTGTAAAGAATAAAAGGTTGAACATGGTCTGCAAAGCCAGCAAGTGAAAGTGAACCCAACAAGCTCTCTCCCCCTGAGAAGTGTTCCTCTCAAACCCAAATCAGTGAAGTCTCTTTCAACTTTGCTATAATTCAAAGTCCTTAATGTCTAAGAAACTAAAAGAAAGTTTAGTAATTCCAAGTTGGCTAGAAAAAGAACTTCCTTCCATACACACAGAGTCTATGGGTTGGGGTTAAAGCAGAACAGGACTGGCATTAAAAGACCAATGCCTTTCAGTAAAGCCCTGCCAGTGACTTACTGTGGGGTGAGACAGACAATTTCCCAAGAAAAGAGAGTAAACAGAAGACAATTAGAATCACATGTCCAGGGATGCACATATCGGCATTAGGATGACCCGACAGTAATACTAGTTAAAGCAAAACAGAGAAGTTGGTTTTCTGGTTTCTCCTTAGTCATTTATTCTGTCTCTGTTCTCTGTGTAGTTCATTTCCAAGACCGCTCATGGTCTAGGAGGCCTGTGCAGAATCTATCATCATGCTCAGATACCAAAGAGCTGGGAGACAGAACGGGCAGAATAGTAGGACTAAGTACCCCAGGAAGTCACAGCCTGCTACCATGTACTCCATGGCCAAAGCTCAAAGCAGCAGAAGTGTGGTATTTTGATTGAGCACACTGCTCTTTCAAATAGTGCTGGAGCACGATTACTAAGGACGAGGCACGAAGGGACATTCTTTGGCTCCTAAAAAGAAATGGGAGATAGTCCTGCAGCTTTCTTTACTGTGTGCGCTATCGGCACGGTGGTGTTAAAATATTTTCAAAGTGTATTTGACACGCTTCTCTTTGAAAGACAGAGTCCTGTTCCCTTCCCTTGAGTATGCAAAGTACTTAGTGGTGCTAATGAGTAGACCGTGGTGGAAACAGCAGCGTAGACTCCTGCGTTCATAAGAGTCACCGTGGCGGTTGCTCACTCTGCTTCTTGCTGTCCGCCTGTGCCCTTCTGCATCTCTGACCTTTGTGTCTCATCTCTCTGCCCCTCTCTGTGTCTCTCATCACTTGCTCAGGAGAAGGAGCCAGCAGTCATGCCATGAGGATGCTGGTAGAGAGGCTCATGGGACACAGAACCGAGTCCTCCTGCCCACAGCCATGTGAGGGCGCCATCTTGGTTGCAGACCTCTTACCCCGACCAACCCACAGATAACTGCACCCCCTGCCCACATCACCTGACAGCAGCCTCATGAGAAACCCTGACCAGAGCCCCTAGCTGCACTGCACCCACGCCTGACCTAGAGTAACTAGGTGAGACTACTACTATTTGCTGATTTAAGCACTGATGATCTGGAATAATTATGCAACAAGAAATAAGAAATAACAATGGTTTAGCTATAGGATAAAACAGATCCTGGTACACTGAGTCATCACATATCTATTGAGCACTTAGGATGGACTGGATATAGGTGATAGAGTCCAGCAGACAACAGGCAAACCATCTATTATGGAAGGTGCCATGAGGGCAATAGGTGCATGTTGTACCAGTCACATCCCAAGCACAGACAACTGACTCCACTGGTTATCTCAGCATGGAAGGATTTTCTAAGGGTTACAGAAAAATGACCTCCAGAACCACCTTCTAAAACTGGCTTGAAAGGAAGCTGAAGCTGCTGTTGCCATTACAGACCTCGAGGTGCTGTCTGTGCTGCAGTCAGGAGGGCGGTTCTCGCTCTTGCCAACCAGGGAGCTCACAGCTTCTGCTGACCCTAGGATTAGCTCCATCGGTGTCCAAGGTTGGCCTATGTGTCACGCTGCTGCCTTTGAAACACAGCCTTCCACTTGACAGGTCATACGTTTACGCTATGCTTGAGGAGGTTGGAGATGCCGGGTATAGAAGAAGAACCTTCATTAGAAGATTTGGAGCTGACATTGGGCTCACAATCTGGGAAATTGCTGACATGAGAAGAGGAGGTGCTGAGTATCTGGGGACTTCGTGAATGACAGATACCCACTGTGCCAAATCAGGCTGGAGGGTAAGGCAGTGATGCTTTGAAAAGTGTGGTCAGGAAGACTTCCCTCAGAAGATGCTATCCAGCTGGGCATGGTGGTGCACACCTATAATCTCAGCACTTGGGAGGCTGAGACAGGTGGGTTGCTGTGAGTTTGAGGCCAGCCTAGGCTACATACCAAGACCCTGTCTCAAAAAAAAGATGCTATCTGAACAGAGACAGGGGGAAAACAAAGGAGCAAGTACAAAGGGCTTGAGGAACTAGCACATGTGTCCTACCTGAGCCTAGCTGCTGAGGGGAGGGAGGGAGAACATGAACTCACAAAGCTGCTGGCTTTGGCAACTAATAAAAGGGGATGTTTAAAGGAAATGTGTTGTTCCTTCCATTTACTTAATGCTGGTTTTTAACTTGTAAGAGGGGACAGGGAAAATAAATTATTCCTTGAATTATGCTGGCCATTGGTGGCTTTCAGGGCAGTTGTCCCTTGAGGAGCTGTCCTCTAACCTGCCCTCAGCCCAAAGCAAACATACTTGCACTGTCTACATGAGTTTGATTCCCACCTTTCTTTCGGGGTATCCCTCTCCCTTTGTTTTTTTTCCTTTGCTGTATCCCAGGCCTGTGCATAAGTTAAGCAACTGCTTGAATCATGACAGAATGACAGAGATCTAACTATAGAATATGCCAAGATTTGCCTTGGGAAAGAGCGAATTCCAATTGAAACAAGAGAGACAAGACATGCCAGTTAGACTAAGAGAAACGTGGGCCAGGTAGGCAGAAGCAATGATTTAAACACCATTACATCTGACACACAGATTCTCCTTAGGATGGCCCACCCAGAACTCACTTATCCCACCCCAAACAAATAACTATAATGAAAAGAGTAAAACACTCGAAGACTGTGGAGGGACAAGATGGTGCACTGTCTCGGCAACATCCATCGTGATGAGCAAGGACAGAACTGGTCAGGTGGAGATGACCGTGAGTGCTGCAGGAATAGACATCAGCAGTAGTAGGAAGAAGCTCATTTTTAGCCCTCCATGCTAGAGCTCTCTTTTGATATTGTTCAAACAGAAGACTTACTTCATAGAGCCTTGGGGCAAGAAGTGAAAAACTCGGCTAACGGGACATAGCGAAAGGACCCTTTGATGAGTCCCAAACGAGGTCTGTGGACAACAGTTCTACTTTGAGAAGGCTTAAAGAATGTTAGTTTATATAGAATGAGGAAGAAGGAGTCCAAAGAACAGGCAGTGGTCCCCAGATATTACAAAGGTTATTTTAGAGTCATGCCTAAATAGTAGAAGATACCTAAGTATGAGAAGTCAAAAAATTATTTTGTGGCACAATAGTATGATTTGGACATCTTTGAGGGAAAAAATGTTTTGCCTTGAACAAAGTGTGGGAGTCAGGGTGGGGAGGGGAGGGTTTCTTACTATCCTACAGCAGATCTCAACGGAACTGCTTCTTTGGCTCAGAAAAATTTTTCAGACCCCAAATCTATTGTCCTCTGTGTGAAAATGCAAAGCTTCCATGACTCATTGCTTCTGCTGTGCAGTGTACAAAGACAGCACACAAAGAGATACACTTCACACCAGTCTCAGAATTAAGAATTTGTTGGGGTTTTTTTTCAGCTCTCCTTGCTGTGGTTAGCACTTAACATTATTTGGGGATAAACGTTATTTTTTCCCATGTCTGAAAACTTGGCTTATGTACAGGAAAGAGAAAAACAAGCCAAGGACAGATAGCCTAAAGGTACCATTTTACTGAGAAATAGTCCTTCAGAGCTTGCCTTATTTCAAAGTAAAGAATGTATTTTTTTCTTGATTAAGTTCATTGGTACATTTTAGATAGACACGATGATCATATCCATCATAGGGAATTTGTACTCATACACTATATATTTTGATTCCTCTTTTTTTCCCAATCCCCTCTCCTCCCTTCAACCTACATTCCCCTCCTTATTACAAAGCTTTCTTTCCCTTTTATCCTTTTATACATTGTTTTCCTTTTCTGTTCCCTCCTTTCCCCCTTCACCCACCATATTTCTTCTTTCCTTTTGAATAATTTCTTCCCATTTCACAACATGTATTTTACATGTTGGTCCTTATTTACTCTTTCAGTTTCTCACACCAGGGAGACAATGCAATGTTTCTCACACCAGGGAGACAATGCAATGTGAGTCCGAGTTATTTCACTGAAGAGTATGGTCTTGACTTGCATCCATTTACCTAGAAATGCCTCATTTTCTCTCCAGGGGAGACAGTTGATAACCAAACATCCTCATATGAAGGGCTGGTGTCAGTGGCTTCTTTATTCTGTCCAATAGGCTATACACAGAAAACCCTCACTTTCTGTTCCTTGCCACTTTTACTTCTCAGAATACCAAATTCCCAGGCACCATGGAAAACTAAGCAAACAAGAATCCAGCCGATCCTCAGGGTCATGGTGGGACAGCTGCCATAGGCCAGTCACTCCTTCCCAAATTGTCCATTTTTTCCGCGATTCCACACAAAGCCTTGACCTCCTTGGAGCCTTAACCCCTGTGAGCATACTTGGTATGGGTCCCAGAACACCATTATTTAGTCCCTTAAGCCTTGGAGCTTCAAAACTACATCAGCTGCTCAGGACCACGCCATCTGCACACTAAACAAATATGTGCTATGTTGACCTCACCGGGCCTCTGACACCACGTGGACCTCAGCCTCTCAGGCCCTTGAACCAGCAAACATCAGTGCGTCAAATTGGGTCGTCTGTGTCTGTGTGTCATCTCCAGCCTTGGGTTGAAGCCAACATTTCAGGCACTGTGCTTTCACTCGGCCTGTGCTTCGTTTCTCTTGTTCTTCCTCTCACAGCCTTTCTCCCTACCTCAACTCACAGCAGCCTCAACATGTACATGACTTCCCTGTCTGACAACCGAGATCAAACTCTGTCCATCTTTAACTCCAGTGAGGTTTTCCAACCCTTCTTCATCTTTTAATCACTTTATTTCAATGTTGCTATGGTTTGTGTCTGCATGTCCCCCCAGATCCTCACACAGTCATGGGGCAGGCTTCTAGAGTTTGTGATTGATCCATGATCCAATGCTGGGATTATGGGTGTGAGAGCTACACCTGTCCTGTGATGGGCAGCCTGCCTACAGTGTAAGGGCGGGAAAGAGGCTGCTTGCCACTGCTCCTCCTTTTTGCTTTTGTTGCTTTTGCTGTCTTCTACCGCCATGAACTGTTGCCTCTGCCATGTGCCACTCTGCCTTGGAACCAGCCAAGTATGAACTGAAACCTCCACAAACTGTGAGCTAAATAAACCTTTCCTTCCCTAACTTTGGGCATCAGGTATTTTGTCTGAGCAATGAGAAAAAAGTAACCAAGACAAATGCACAGTCCCTTTTCTTAATGTTCCTCAGTGACTCTGCTTAGGTATATCATCTGTATTTTACCAAAACCCTCTGTTTCTCCCTTCTGTCCAGTTTCTCATCATTACTTTTCATCTCCTAGCTGTCTTGGGCTGCATTCTGAATAGTTCTTTCTGTGGTCAGCTATGTCTCATCAGATTTAATCCCCTGGATGTACCCAAAACTATACTTTTTTAATTCTAGAAATTATTTTAACATGTACTTTTCAGATATACCTGGTAACAGTCAATGGTCTGTTATTGATTACTCATCTACATGGTTATATTCTCCTTGTACCACACAGGACACACCTGGAACTACATTTTTTTAGGGTCCCCTTCTCCATAGCTCTGGCTTGGAATCCCTCAATGGGAAGACATCACACAAATTTTTAAAAATAGAATAGAAGTGGCTTTTCTCTGAAGATCAGTGTCATCGGGTATTTCCATACATCTGGCATTGACAGCAATTTCCTACCTAACCTTGAGAGCCATCTACCTCATTTGCATGGACAGGTTAGTTAATAGCAGCCTCCCAGAAAATTATAATTTTTTTCCCTCTGAATTCCACAGAGCACATGCTGGTGTCTCAGCCTGAGAACAGTGGTGGCACCTTTAATAAATTCCATTGTCTTCTTTCAAGATATAAAGACTAATTCTATGCTGTTTCAAAACTGAAGTACATGGAGTAACTTTTGCTGATTGAATTTTGTCTCAAAAACTCATAATAACATGACTATTACCGTCTTTACACCAATACTTTGGCACATACAGACATTGACCATTGGACTCAATATGTGTTTCTTACATTTTTTAAGGATTCTACATCTTTTGCCTCAGTAGGATGTAAAAGAGTCCATGCTCTTTAAGTAGTTATACCCTAGCCATTAGCATGGTCCCCAAAATAACAGGACTAAAAAGAACCATTTTATTGCAATGTCATGAACCAAAATTGTCATGAATACAAACTGCAATTGTTAATCAGCTCCAAGATTTCTCCTTCAACACACTGAAGAAACAGACCACAGGAAATCCCCACTCTTCACAAATGACACAAGTGTTATTTTACAAAACTTCCTCATTACTGAAGAATCCTCTAACGTGTGTTCTGACTTGTTCTCCATAGAAAGAGAGAAAAGTATAACTCCATCCTTTGCAATCTCTGAGTAACGTACGCCCTTCTGTACACATATACGTTCACCTACTTTATTCATACTTTGCAAACACACCTCCATCAGTCACTCAGGCTATATGTTTAGTTCATTACTTAACCTATCACCCAAAACTAAATGTATTAACTTTCCACACCAGTCAGTTAAAAATGTGTCTTGTAAATATTTTACATCGTGTGAGGGTTGCTGTTGTTGTTGCTGCTGTTGTTGTTGATGATACTTTTGTAGTTACAGACATTGCTATGGGTTGAATCCAAGACTTTGCACATTGTAGGCAAGCACTCTACCACCAAGCTACAGCTCTTGGCCCCCATAGCAACTTTTTTTGCATGGCTTTTGTATCAAGTACGTGTTTGTAGTATATAATGTTTACATTCCTGTGGGGGGTTGTACAGATAATACATCTTCATTCTGTTTCTTCTCCCCTTCCCTTCCCCTCCCCTCCCTCCCATCTCCAGCCACCTCTCCCTCCCCTTCCTTTTATATTTTTTGTCCATGTTTGTAGTGCATAATGTTTACCCTCCAGTGTGGAGCTGGTACATGGACATAACACATCTTCATCCCTCTTCTCATCCTCTTTCCCTCCCCTCTCCTTCCCCCATAGCATTTTTAAATGTTAAAAAAATCACACTCAGAGTAGCACTTGCTATATCCTCCTAGTAATGTATAAGCATTCCTGGTCATCAGCTCCTGCAGGGCTGGATTGGGTGGCACTGGTCCTCTCACTCTGAGGAACTCAGCAGCCCTCATGGGAGTCACATTGCTTCAGTAGGTACCCTTGCAGTGTGGTCATTCCAAAGTCCATACTTCCTGCCTCAGTGACATCACTTAATAATTGTTTATTGATAAAATGAAACAAATGGAAAAATGAATATCAACTATATCCACGTTCATATTTTAAAATGTTATTTTACAGTGTCAAGAAAAGCAGAAATATGATAATGACCCATTAGTCTCTACTGAATAGCAGGTGTTATGCCTCCAGTCAATCACAGGACCCAGATATTAACTTTGTTGGTAAAATCAGTGATGAATGTGAAGTTCAGAGAGGTCATTTACACAACTGAGAAGTAACAGAGGTGGGGTTTGGACCCAGAGTATCTGAATTCAAAACCTCCATTTTTTCTGCAACATCTGCTTTGTTATGGTTTTGTGTCTGGATGTCCCTCCAAAGTCTCATGCGGTGATGGGGACTGGGCTTTTTGGAGGTGGCTGAATCTAGAGTTTGTGATTGGTTCATTGTCTGGTGGCGGGATTGTAAGTGTGAGTTCTGTGCATGCTCTAGGGTAGGTATCCTGCATACAGTATAAGGGAGGGAAAAGAGGCTCGCTCTCCCCTTTTTGCTGTTGCTACTCTTTGCTGTCCACCACCATGAACAGTTGCCCCTCAGCATTTCAACATAAGTCAAAAGAGGCTTTGAAGACTTTTAGAAATTAGAGTCAGATACCATCACCTTCTGGAAGAGGAAACAGAGGCCCAAGAGAGCCAATTCCCTTGAATGTGACTTAAGAGTCACAGATGCCGCTTCTAACACACCTCAGGTTAAGTTAACAGCACACATCCAAACTCTACACTCAAATAGACATATTTTCTTTCTTTCCAGCATCTTGTGATACAGATCCAAAGGCAGAAAAGAGGTTCATTTTCACATTCTGTTTGTTGCCAGGTATTTGAGATCCTACTGGTTTCTGGTTTCTCATCAATACAGTAGTGTGCTGGATTAACTAATGGTCAATTTATAACACCCAGCTAAACTGAATCAGTGTGGCTCTGGATGTGGAAGGCCCACCTGAGGATTGTTGCCAGCAGCATAATAGGAGAACTGGAGGGGAAGATGATGTGCTGTAGATTCTCTGGGAGAAGTTTGTTATGCTGGTTTTCCTGACATAAGCTCAGCTGTTTTCATTGTTAGAGGAGCGTGGGTCCTTGCTGTCACTGAGGATGGCTGTGGTTCTTTTGGGGGAGCTCTGGTCTTTATCTTGAGTGTTGCTTCCTGGCTCCAGTGCAGATCCCTCAGCCTGCTGGCACAGATCCTTCATAGCGCTAGCGCAGACCTTCTGGCTTCCACCACTGACCTTTGGGCTTTCCCAAAGTGCAGATCCTTGGTACAGACTTGCATGAGACATTGTCATGGGCTCTAGGCCTCCAGCTGAACTCATTCAGGACATTACCATAGGCTCTAGGTCTTCAGCTACTCATACAGGACATTGCTGTGCGATCCAGACCTTCAGCTGGATTCTTTGGGTCTCTGGTACATGGACAGATCTATTGTTACTCTTTTATATTTGACTTTTTGGGTGAATATTATAAATTATGTGTCCTACATTAAATCTACTATTTTGTAAGCCCTGACTATAATAGGTCACTACTAATGTTTCACATACATTAATAATTTGCTGTTATTATAGGCAAATAGTGTATTCATTTATAGGATTCCCAAATAAAATGTGGACAACATTTGGAGTATATTTATACTAAAAAATTATTTGCTGCCAATCAGAAATTTAAATTTAACAAGTCATCCTACATATTTTATTTGTTGAATCTGGCAATTCCTTGAGTTCATAAATATTTATTGGGGCCTTACCATGTGATAAGCACTTACAATAATGTAACTATCCAAACAGAGTAAGTCCCTGCCTTCAGAGCTTCTATTCTACATAGAGAGTTTTATTATTGTCAGAAATGCATCTGATAGGGGTAACACGAAGAAATTGAGGAATTAAGGTGTGAAAAGAGGGAAGCTGCTTATCATAATAGTGGGAGACACCATACACAAGCCATCCATACAACAGGGTAGCGCCCCAGGCAAATAACTGGGAAGGAGTTCTCCAAAAGAGGGGTCAGACGGAATAGAAAGAGTAAACACACTGGAGGCCATACGGTCTTGGGATATTTGAGAAGTAGGAAAGAGACAAATAATTGACTGGAAAAGTGCTAGGAAATGAGTTTAGCAAGGTAGTCAGGGACAGACTGTGAGTAAAACTTTTAGAGTTTAGTCTAAATGCTATGGGAAGCTGTTGGGTGTTGAAAACAGAGTGACTCACCTGGTTCCATAATCAAGACCTGTCAGGAGGCAGGTGTCCCACCAAGAGACACTGGTGGCTTGAACTCTAAGAAGCAAGAAGTTGTCAGTTCTGGAACATTTGCTCATTGATTGAGACTAAAGTATCAAAGAAAGAAGAACATGAGACAAGGTTCCAAGATTTTTGAGCAACTCAGTGGATTAAATGCTATTTACTAGGATGGGGAACACCATAGGAGAGTAGAGCGTGATGACGGTGAGAAATGTCTTCACTTTTAGACACAAAATTTGATAGATCTGCGCAATAGTCAATGCAATGATTTACAGTTCAGGAGAAATTCTGGGCTGGAGATGTAATTTCAGTATAATCATCATAGGTGTTATTAAATTTTGAGAAGAGATCATTGACAGTTTGGGCATAGGTAGAGAAGAGAAGAAATTTGGGATTGAGTCCTGAGTTCCAATGTTTAAAAGTCTGAAAGAAAACGGCAATGCAACAAAGTAGGCTGTGATCAGGTTCCATGTGGGTATCTCCAAAGCCAAGCAAAGGCAGGGAAGGAGAAAGTGAAAACTACCACGTGCTTTTGAAATGAGGGCTGAGTACTGACACTGATGTTGGCATTGAGGGAGTTTTTGGCAAGCTGAATAAGAGTTGCTTGACAGAATGACTCCAAGAGAAATTGGGAGACAAAGGGAAGACAGCTTCAAGAAACTTCTTCAGGGAGCTTCCTATAAAAGAAGGAACAGTGGATTCTTGTCAAGAGGGAGATGTGGTATCTTGAGATGCTTTTTAAATTTAAGATTAGAAATGTTTTATTTTTGCACTAGTGGGAAAAACTGATTATGTAGTAATGCCAGTGAGTGATTATACATGTAATGCCATACAGACAAGAGCAGATTAGGTCCAGTGCTTGAGGGGATGGATTGACCTCAACGAGGCACATTAGCTTCTCTGGAAAAATAATGGAAAAGGAGATGGATAGTGGAATATGCACTCCAAAGTGTGTGGGTTAGTGGATTTGTTACTAGGAGGAGAAAAATTATGTCTGAATCATTTCTATTTTCTCAAAGAAATCAGAAATAAGCTCACTTACCGAGAATGCAAGGGGAAAAATGGACTGAGGAGAGGAAAACAGTCTTCTCTGGAAGTAGGAGAGTAATCAACTAGAAAACTGTAGTCAGATTCCCATTTCAATACTTTGCCTATGTCATTAATTTTACAGAAGACAGTACATCCAAGGAGGAACTAAATGCATATCCCCTTTTCTGAATACGCTTGAGTGTGATGTTCATAGTCTATTTCATTCACAAATAAATCACCATGCTTAGAACATTGCATGTACACAGGAAATGCTCAACAAGCATTTGGGAACTTAATTAATGGGTGAGAAAGCACTGTCCCTTCAACCTTTTTTTCCAGAATGGTCTTATCCAAAAACATTCACCTTCTCACCTCAACCTAGCACATATTTAATAGCACTTCCCTAATTGATTTTTTTAATATACGGCCCTTCTTAAGAAGGCAGTCCGTGATTACTTTCATCTATTTTTAATTTGCCAAAACATTATCTTACGGTGTCTAGTGGAGAGTTTAAAAGCTTCATGAACTAAACGGCACATTGTGCCAAAATTAAATGAACTGAAAAGAGTGGAAAGTTGAGGTTGAGTTCAAAGCGTTAAGTTCCCGAGGAAAATAAGGCCCAATAGTTGGAATTTTAGTGTCTCATATTCTGAAATTAATCATATGAAATTCAAGAGTCCAATCTGGATGAAAGGAATAAAAGTTTGGGGACAAAAACAATTATGACATCTACCTAAAAAACTCTAGAACCAAAGTCCCATGAAGTGACTTGCCTAGCAACCATATTTTTTCATTTCAGTTTGCTTGTTTACAGCAGCAGCACTAGGACTTTTTTACTAAATCCCAAGCTGTTTCTAATCATTTCACAGAAACGGATGGCTCTGAGAGTTTTTGAGAACAGGAGACCTGCAAGTCTTCAACCAATGAATGACATTAATCTTCTTATTCTATGAAATTGACCAGTAAGCAAGTGAAAATGTGTAATTTGGCACGTGAACACAGAAATGCAAATCAAACTCACACAGCGGCATTTTACCTATTAACAACTCTATGCATATAGGTTTTCCATACTTCATGATTTTTGTGATTCTTCTCAGGGGAAATTCTGGAGCATGTAATAATTGGATAAAAAGTTGGGAGCAGGAGGCCTGAACATGGCGGAGACTGGAGCCTGACTGAGAGGCAGAGGCCGCAGCCCCTGGAATGTGAAGGAGGCTGGGAATTGTCTGCTCCCTGGAACCCAGCGCTGGGAACCCAGCAGAGGTAATTTTTTTCATGAATAAGTAAACCATAAGCTTTGTCAATACGGAGCAGAGATCAGCATCAGCCACTAGGAGTGGGAAATTTACGAACCCTGAAGACCAAGCTCGAAAGGAACCCCAGAAGAGAGAACTGAAGAGAACACCAGAGAAAAGCAAGCATCAGTGCCAAGCCCCAGGTCACTAACCCGAAGGCAGAGGCTGCTTGATTTGTGCCCACTGCACGGAGAGTACGTCGGGGGAATAAAGGGGCCACGGCTGCTCCCCGGAGAAAGCCGGAGGATGACTCTGCTCAGCCTCTTGCCAAAAGCAGCCCCCAAATCTAGACCTTCCGCTCCTGTCTCACTACAAACTCGAGATGATGTTTATGAAGCTTTCATGAAGGAGATGGAAGGGCTGCTGGGACACTGTTGATGCCAAAACACGTTTCTGTTCGAAGCAGCTGTTCGTGGAGCAAGACACTGGCATTAACCGAACTTGGGTGAAGAGCTACTTCCACTGCAGGTGTTTTCTCATTTCAGCTCAAAGGACTCTCCTAGAGTGTAGCCCTGTGTGGAATTGCCCACACATGAGAGAGGGTCTCATCCAGGAGAGTGGTTACCGGAGCAGGGCTGCTGACATCCATCTTCGCACCCGTTCTCTTCCATGACTTCCGCTGCTCCCGGTGTTTGGGAATTTGTGACCTGACGACCTTCCTTACTTCTGATTCTCCTTTTTTTTTTTGTTTTTTTTCCAGTACCGGGAATCGAACTTACGACCTTACGCTTGCCAGGCAGGCACTGTGCTGCTGAACCAAATCCCCAGCCCCTGACTCTCTTCTTGTGTGCTCTGGGCCCTGGAACTGAGCTTTCTCAAGAAACTATTTCATCTTACTTTCTGTGTTTATGTTTAATATTTTCATGGAAATGTTTTGTCACATTTTATTTGTGAAATGGCTCGCAATGTTATTTCCTAATTCAAAGTACAATATGTGGTGAGAAATGTACAATTTTTTGATTAAAATAATTTCCCAATGACCTAACCTTTGTTTCCTGGAAAAAATAAATACATGTTCTACACCAAGACCATCTCTGTTAATGATACCATTTTATGGGCAGAAAAGAAGCAGTATTTAAAACTTACATTTTTAGGGAACTACCATTTCTGCTACAAAATGAAGATTTTACTGAAAGATGATAAAAACAGAGTTTCAGATTTTTAACTGATAAAAAACCAGAAAAAATCTTTTTCTTCAAGATTATCATGCTGGCTTTAGGGACACTGAGAGGTGTTACAAATACTTTGATTCAGCGTTTTGTAGTATAGAAGTCTTATCCTCAAAGATTACATATTTGAGGGGAATTAGGGAAGGGGTGGAGGAAAGGAAAAGAAAAAAATGAGAAAAGAATAAAATGGAAACAGAGCTTTATGAATAAGGAGGGGAAGAGGGGTTAAAGGGGAGGAGAGGAATAGGGGAAAAAGAGGAACTAAGACAGATCATGTACAGATACAAATTTCCAGGCTGGGGATTTAGCTCAGTGGCAAAAGCGCCTGCCTGGCAAGCGCAAGGTCGTGAGTTCGGTTCCCGGTGCCGGAAAAAAACCAAAAAAAAAAAAAAAAAACAAATTTCCTATGGTGAGTGTGACCAATATGTATATCTAAATTGTACCAATAATTTTTAATTATACCAATCAACTTAATTATACAAATAAAGTTTTTCTTAAAAATAACATTTAATTTTTTAAAAATTACATATTTGCTCCACAGGTTTGTAACTGATTGTTAAATGACAGAGGCCATTTTAAACCATCCTTAGACTGTTAAGGAATCAGAAAAGGTTAGATTTTTATTTTTTATTTTATGTGCTTTTATATTAAAATACTACTATGAGTGCTTAAAGACATCTAGCACTGATACAGTTTCAAAGCTTTTTAATAACTTACTTCATCTGCATAGTAATCCTGGGAGGTGGTATTCACAAGTATTTCTGCCATTTTACATTTGAATGTGTTCAAGCTTAAAAAAAGCCTTGTGAATTTTCTAGTGGCTGAGTTATATATTTTAAAAACACAAACACCAGCTTAAGCATGTTCTCAGGCTAGGCACACTGCACTTTCCCCTGTACATTGACAGCCTTTTGTTTGTATTCTTTTTTTTTTTTTTTTTGGTTTTTCTCCGGTACCGGGAACCGAACTCACGACCTTGCGCTTGCCAGGCAGGCGCTTTTTGCCACTGAGCTAAATCCCCAGCACCGACAGCCTTTTGTTTGAATACACTTTCAAGTGTTTTATGTTGTTACAGGAAATTTCTCTGAAGGGTTTTTAGGTTTTTTACTTTGACATCTTTTGTGTCTGCTTTTGTTTGAAAGTCAGTCTTTTAGAGTAAAGTAAATCCTGCCATACTACAAAGTAGGCCATTCCATGTTTTGTGTTTGCTTTCAGTGTTAGTTTTTTTAGTGTAAATAATATAAGACAGCAGGTGAATCTATGATGATTTAGATGCAAGGATGGAATATAATTATGTCAGCATCAAATTAATATCATAGTTTCAGCATAAATAATTAATCTTTGGTTATCTGCAATGCTTTTAACGTATTTCCTTGAAATTTCTGCCTGGGAGAGATTTATGTTTCGTGTTATACAGAATAGTTTATCCTAAAGGTATTTCCTAATATATTTCTACTTTAAAATTTTTCTAATGGTAAAATCAATATGTTTAAGATATCAACTGCCTCTGGAAGAAAAGGGAATCAGCAGTTCTCATTGTGGGTAAACGTGTGGTCATAATTTATGTCATAGTTTCAGAAATATTTCGCTTTGACTAAATCACTTGTATGAAATATAAGCTAGATACAATTTTTCCATCATCTGAATAGACTTGTTACTGCTTCCTTACCAGAGCTTTTCTTTGTTACATATCAGTTTCTCCTTAAAATCATTTTGAAATTCACTTTAGACTTTCCTAAGATGAATTAACGACCACACTAATAGTCTGCCCTGGCATGGAAACGACATAAAGCCCTAAATGTTAGCTAGCTTCTGTTTAGTTTCAGATCTCAATGTGTATATTCTAATGTGTGCTGCTTATTCTTAAATTTTGCTGAGGAGTTATCTTTTAAAAAAAAAAGCTATGAGCAATTTTTCTGGCTTCTGAACTAGCAAAACACTTCAGATATTAGGGAGGGTGAGGCAAGAGGATCTCTGAGAGTTCGAGGCCAGCCTGAATGGCATAGCGAAACCCTGACCCCCCCAAAAATGTATTAACATACTTCAGATAATGCAACAAGTCACCATACTGAAAATAACAGTTTTACAACATTCTCTCGGCACTATTTTCTGAGGAATTAAAATTTTTAATTTAATATATGGTACAATTCACCCATCGTGATGCAGGGTCTGAGAATATTGAAAACCACAGAAGGTCATGTAACCACACCACAGTCAGATAACGAAGAGGTTCATGATCCCAAAAGCATCTCTTTACAGTCCACCTTTTCCCCACTGCAGCTTCTGGCAACTGCGGACCTTGTCTCTGTCTTACAAGGCACCTTTTCCAGGAAGTCAGGCAACTGGGCATTTGCACTGCCAAGCCTTCCAAGTATGGCTTATTTTGCTCAGTACAAAGCACTAGAAGTTCTTCTAGATTGCTACATGAGTCCATGGGGAATTTTTTTAATTTTGTTTTGTTTCTCATTTTGTTGCTATGCAGTGTTCCCTTGTATGTGTGTACCTTGCTCCACCGATCAATTGAATTGTCTGCCATTCTTGGTAGTTATAAATAAAGCTACTTAAACATTTCCATAGAGATTTTACATGACTCTAAAGGTTTTTAATGTCTTAGCTTGAGTTAATTGACACATTTGTTAACAATTATCTATGTCATAAATCTGTATCCAAGGTAGTTATATTTAGCACTTGTTAAAATTTGGAAAGTGCTAGGGAACAAATATACCTTCTAAAGTAAGATGAACTGTAAAGCTTTAAAATGCTCAGACTAGTTAGCGTTGCTTTAATAATGATTGTAACCTCTACGACTTGCTTTGAATGCTTCTACTGGCTATATGCAAACATGTAAGAAGACATGAAAACTGTTTAAAGTTAAAATTCTCCTAATTACTCAAAATCTGAATGATCAGCGTTGATTTTCAGTAATCTTTTTAACTCTTAAAAAAAACCATAATAATTCTTTTTACTGTAAACTGCCCACAAAAAATTTGCAAGTTTACTTGCAAATGATTGGTAGCAACCCAGAAAGCAGGTGAGTAAGTAGAGATGGAGTTCAAAGTTGGGAATTGCAGAAAAGACATGGGGATAAGGGCTGGGGGATGCAAGGGGAAGATTTACCGCTCCTTGAAGGAAATACAGACTATTTCATTTGAAGTTTGAGGCTTCTTCAGTAACAGGTACCCCTAAGCCTGTGAAGGATGCGCTAGAGACAGGTGCTCGATATTCTTTTGCCTGTCTTTATGCAGCTCTGGTGAGTCACAGTACCACCCAAGATAATTAGAAAACCCATTTAACACCCAAATGTGGCTGCCTGTGTATCCACAGCACATCCTTCAGTGTTCTTTTCTAAATTTGTCTGATAGCACCCATGTGATCAATAACGCAGCACCACTATTAAATTTGGAGAGCATTAACAGAAAGATGAGGGATGCATGAGTCATTTCCAAGCAAAATCATTGGATTCCATTTGCACAACCAACTAATCAAAGGCAAATGCTAAGTTTCAACTCACATGCAATTTTGCAGACAAAATAAAATGTGTCTGTCTGTAATGCCAAGGGAATACTCTCTTAACTAACCAGTTTTCCAAACTCTGCCCATCTACCATATCATATAAGAAAAATGAGCAGCATTCATACAAAAATATCTTGTGCAAAACACACGTAAGTGTGTATAGCTCTTCTTTTTTCTTTTCTCCTTCTTTTCCTGGTTGTTTTCCTCCCCTTATTTCATCCTCACTCATCTCACACCTCCCTTCCCACCCATGCACATGACAAGTGTGCACAAAGTCATCAAGGGCCCGGGGATACAGCTCAGTGGTGCAAGCACCTGCCTGGCAAGCATAAGGTCCTGAGTTTGATTCCTGCTACAAAAAAAAAAAGTCATCAAGGAAATGTATTTATTTTTAGGCTGAGGATGCTTGGTTTCTAAAAGTCTAATCAAGAAGCAAAAGCCACCAGATATTAATAACTGAATTTTAAATATGAAAAAACACATGCAACATATGTAGAGTTAAACCATAAATTGATTCATTGATGAATCCCTAGGCAAATATTAATTATACGTCTCAGGCGAGCTAGGCACTAAGAGTACAGAGTTGGCACACACCCCCTGTCAGTAATCTTTCAACTCACTGTGCTCAGTGCCCAAGAGTGAGGCCAGACAGTGCAGGTGTGACCCAGGGCAGGTGACAGTGAAAGAGGAAGAATAACACCCAGCGCGTATGCGGAGCATGAACAGGGTCACCTTTTCCAGGCTGAGCTAGTAAAATCCTTAAAGGATGTCATCCTTGAGCCGAGCTTTTAAAAGGCAGGTGGAAGAAGGCAGACAAAGAAATCACAAAGAATGCGGATATCCCCATCAGAGGTTACAGCAAGCAAGGGATGTTGTGTCCAACTCCAAGTGGTTTCGTAAGGCTGGGAGTGCACGCTGCATGTGGGGTTCCGTAATGAGCTGGAATGCATCACATTCTCAGTTCCTAGGGTTCTCGTCATCCAGTCACGATGTGTCTCTTCCCATCCCCCAGGCAAGCATTTGTAAATGAACACGGGGTTCATGCAGTTTGTTCGGAGGATTAAAGTCATGCACACATCTCCGTGCAGGTCCTGGACAGAGTGTGGCCCCAGCCAGGGAGTCCTGCAAGTGGCCTTTTGCGGCAGGGCCTGCCGCCTCGCTCCGACACCCTTTCCCTCTTCTTCCTGGCCACACGGTCGGTAGCCTAGCCTGGCCTCCTTGCTGAGAGGCTGGCACCGCGTAACCAAGTTCTGAGAAACAGAACGTGGACAAAGCGGTCTACACTGCTTCCTCGTGGCCCATGGGAATCTAACACTCAAAACTCTCCTCTCCTCTCTCCTCTGCGGGTTCTGCACTGATCGAAGACAGTGAAGACAGGCACCTGTGGTCCAGAATCCTGCTGGTGGTGGAGACCCTCCACCCATCCCCACCGACCGGAGCAGAAGCACAGAATAATCCTTTACTGCGTTAAGCCACTGAGGTTTCAGGATTGTGTCGTTAAAGCAGATAACCCAAGCTCCGAGTATTGTCCTATCTTCCAAACCCACACTCTCCACTGTATGTACTTACTGGATTTTTAAAAATTTGTATATACTTAGTATTATAAAATATTAACATACTAAGTCAAAGTGGCTAATTTTTGCCACTTCATAGAAGTCTCATAGCCTGTCACACAGCTTTATACCAGCTGATTTGAAAACTGGCTCTGGACGAGAAAACTTCTTAGTTTCAAGCTTAGGGTCTCCCATCAGCCACCAATCTCCTGAGAATATATTTTCCATTTATGTTCTTCCTGCATGGCACATATTCCTTCCTTACTCACTATGCATTTTTCTCATTTTTTATTCCTCTGTGATAATCTTATGCTATGGCTGCCCTCTATAAGCACTATAAGAAGTAACTTTTCACAATGAATTTTAGCAAAATAATTAGTCATCTAAGAATTCATCATACTTTATGGTTTAACACAAGTTAATTCCTTTTAACCAGAAAACAACCATCTTAAACTTTTATACTTAAATTATGCTACAAATACATTTTAATAATAAAATGATCAATGTTTGTTTAAGGATGCAAAGATGCATAAAATAATCATCTTTTCTTCATCTTCTTTGCAATCCCAAGTGTAGGGGTAACCACGTGAACAGTGCAATAGATGCCCTTACAAACGTCTCCAAGCTCAAACCACAGGATACATTTTTTTAAAATTTTTATATAGAACATGATCTATAGTTTTATCTCTAATTTGCTTTTGTCTTTTACGTATCTCCTATATTCTTCAAAGACAGTAAATTTAGGTTTAATCCATTTTCTTCAGTAGTGACCTAGAATTCCATAATATGCATTGAACAAATGTATTCAGTCTCTTCTTTATTGATACTTGCTTTTTCAAATATCTTAGTGGGAAAAAAAAATCACTGCTACAAGCAAGACTGCCATAAGCATACTTGCACACAGTGCCTAGGAGTTATATTGAAAATGTTCGATATCTGAGATGGCAAAGCTGAGCAGCTGGGAAACCACACCCATGCATAATTTGATTATCAGCTCTACTTCTGCATTCTTTCTTCACACTGACTCCCATATTTCTACAGTGAAGAATCCTCCCAAATGGTATTGTCCAGGTTCCAGTTTGTTTATTACCACTGTTATGGTTTATATCTGTGCGTCCCCCCAAAGCCTCCTGTGGCCCTGGGGCAGGCTATTAGAGCTTGAATATGGGTGTGAGAGCTACACCCGCCCTGGGGTGGATAGTTTGCATATGTAAGGGAGAGGAGGAAGCTGCTTGGAGAGATTCCTCCCTGATTCCACCCTGGTGTGTGTGTCCTGGTAGTTGCTTAGCTGTGTGCTGCCGCCCTGAGATGCAGCCCTCTGCCACATGCCACTCTGCCTTATAATCATGCCTAGTACGGATTGAAACCTCCACAAATTGTAAGTGAAATAAACCTTTCCTTCCTTAATTTTGGTCATCAGATATTTTGTCCCAGCAACAAGAAAAAAGTAACCAAGACAACCACATATTAGATCACCATATGCCCTGGAATACAGGAATGTGCACTTCCACCAAGCTGCATTCCCCTGAGAATTAAAGTCCCTTGCCTCCATCTTCACCTGACCCTTACTCCAGCCCTATTTGCTGAGATACGCAGACGTGGCTATGTAGAAGCAGGTGCTCCCTTCATTGGCCAAAAGAATGTGACTGAGTCTGGCCGAGGTACCAATGTGTCTCAGCATGGCAAAGGGGCAGTGCGTGGGTAAGAACTGACCCCCACACATACACTGGAATGGAGACTCAAGAAATAGCCTGTGAAATTCCAGGGTGAAGACACAGATAGCATCTCAGCTGAGGCCATGAGACTCAAAACAAATTATACGTTCCTGGCAGTAAAGGTGCCAGCCTTGCCTGCATCACGTTCTCTTTTGCATCACTAATTGGGGTCCCTCTATGCCTGGTGGAAGAGTGCAGTGTTCCTTTACAAGCCGTGCCTGCGAAGTTTTTCCTCCAGTGCAGTCTGCCTCGACCCCCACCCGCCTCTCTAACTGGTACCAATAAGAGCTGTGGTCACTCTTTTGGTCCTTTGTTCCACTGACAGCGATTGATCATCCCAGAGCCCCTTGGAACTGCAGATGTCTGTCTTTTTTCGTCTGTGCTGCATTGGTGAGCAGGAGACTGAATCGTGTCAGAGGGTTTTGGCACACAAAGGGTTCCGACGAGGGGCTCTGACTTTGGATCTCTAAGGAAGTGGCATCCACATGGTGACTGGTACCGGGACCTTGTGGTTTGAAAGAACCGAGGGCTGTTCAGACCCCTTTCTCTCTCCATGTAGTCTCAGGGCTTCCCCTGTGGCTTCCAAACACGACAGCTTAAACTTCCTTGTAGTACAGTTCCCTGGGAACAGATGTTCATTTATGAGGAAGCCAATGCTTCCAAAGGAAGTATGTTCATGAACAAGACCTGGCCTTCCACGACCTATCTACAGACGTCAAGCGGTGTCACCTTCTCCGCACGGTTAGTTACAGGTGAGTCACTAGTCCTCCCGGATGGACAAGACTCTGTTCATTGGTGGAGCAGTGGCCCACTGACTGCGCTTCACTGGGGCACCGCAACTGATGCACCTACTGTATTACACAAAACTCCCGTCCCCAGCATCTTTGCGGTCAGCCTCTGTGAAGCCGCTACACAGCAAGACCCTGATGAGTCCTGCAAATGGGGAGTCTGTGAGCCAGTCCGTCAGAACATACCTGGAGGGCACTGGTTTAAAAGAGCTGCTGAGGCACTTCTCTTACAGATGTGACCTCTGATGCTGACGAAAGGTCTTCTTCCTTAACCTTCAGTTACGATCCAATACTTACGGCTCCCCTGTGTATCAGAGCTTCCTGAAGTGCTAGGAGTGGAAGAAGACAGGGAAGCACACTCTGATCAGACGAAGTGATGGTCATGAGATATTACAGAGGAGGCTACTGCAGAGTGTGAGATATGACATCACTCTGAGATGTTTCACTCTGCCAGAAATAATACATTTATCAGTACTAGCTGGTATCCCAAAAGCCCCAAATGAGCGCAGGGGATTAGTTAACATTTATTTTGACGCTGAGGTTCACGGGCACATCTCTGGAGCTGGTGGGTTTTAATCCAGCTCCAGCACCATCCTGATTATGCAACCTTAGGAAAGTTGTTTTATGAGGTTTCCCAACATTGCCAGCTATAAAATCGTGACATAATAATAAGACCTGTCTTAAGGGGGTTTGGCTTAGTCTCTTTTCCTTCCCTGGTACAAAATACGCAACACTTGCGGCTTAAAAGAGGAGAGGTTCATCTTGGCTGATGGGTTTAGTTCACGGTGGTTGGTTCCAAGGCGAAAATGTTACGGGGCAAGGACACGGAGCGCGCACAGCGGCGGCCAGGACGGGAATATGCCCCTCCAGGCCACGCCCCCAACGGCCACTCCAGCCAGGCCCCGCCTTCTCCCTGCGCATTCAGCTAGGGAACTCGTCCGTGGGTGACTCCACTGAGGAGTACCGCACCTGTCCAATCCAATCACTTTGCACACAAGTGAGACTGAGGGGGATGTTTTAGATCTAAACCCCAGCGGAGTTCTTTTTAGGCCGAGGTGACATCATGTAAAATGCTTACTCTATGGAACACAGAAGCACCCAAGAACTGTCAGCTCTTGTTCTCAGCGTTATTTACTCCCGTCGTGAACCTTAGAAGATTAAACATTAAGAAGGCATTTCATCCTAAGTAGTGAAAGTATATCTCACTTGGAGCTGAAAGGAAAATGCTCCATATGCCTGAAAAATCATTTTATGCATAATTTCTCACTCAAGTAAAGTCAGAAAATATATCCGCTCATGTCCCAATTGCACAAATAAGGGAAGAGAGAGACGTGGCCAAAATGAGGACCTGAAGGTCCCTCAAAAGTCAGTCCTGAGCTCAGTGGCCCGGCTCTCCAGTCCAGGCAGAGGCTTTATTATTTCAGGATGTCTGAGTACCGCTCGCCAAGCTGGTCTTCCTGTAGGCGTCTTCTTACATCTCTGTGGCAGGCTAAATTTCTTTAAGTCTGTGTTCTAAAATCTTGTGCCATTTCTTCTGGTCAACAACATTTAGAAACATTAAAATCGAAAAGTAACCCTTACAATCCAAAAACTAAGATAATAATCCTTTGGAACAGTTTCTTGAAGTTGTGGTTGAACGTAAATCTCCTTGAAAACCTATTGAAACTATTGATTCTTTGTCCATAAAAAATGCATAGGTGCATTTGCATATAATTACAGGGGATTTGCTCTGATTTCCCCTGAGCTTATTAAAGTATCTCTGAAGCACAGTTTAAGAACCTTGGATTTGAAGGCCTTAGCAAGATGCAACTTCCTAAACAAGCAAGGTACATTTTTTAAAAATAAGTCTGTTTGCTATATTTCTAAGTATAATGAGCAGAAAAGATTGATAATAGAAAATATCCAGTTTATCTCCCTCAGAACTGAGCAACAGTTATCAAGGGTATGATGTGTCTAGTTCCCCAATCTGAGATCTCTTTACAGTTTATGTCTTCCTGTACCTACTCTTCAAGTGACCTTTGTGTAATTGCAAAATCTGTGTCAAAGTTACAAAACTTATTCTCCTCTTTGGAAAGGTTCAGGAATATTTGATTAAAATTTCTGCATTAAGTCCCTCTGTATCCCTTTTTTAATTATCACATATTAATGTTATATACATGTGAGATCCTTGATTAATGTACTTATCAACATCTCTTTAAATTTTGTAACATACCACCAAAACTTTATATAGGTGTAAACATAACATAGTCACCCATTGGAAGGAGTCAAAAGATTGATTTCTCTCTACAGTCTACAAAAATTAGGCTTTCCTGGGTGAGTTAAAAACTAGCAATATGTATGAGAATTTTATACCTCAAGATGACTTAAAACCCCTGATTATTTAATCTCATTATTTAATTTAATAATCCTGTATGTTTTACTCTCTCTAAATTCTTTTCAGTCATGACCAGACTCTTTGAAGAATTGCCTGAAAGTCTTCCTTTTTCCCCAAGTCTGTATCAGCTGTGTTGGTAAAGATGCTTTGATACAGGGTAAATAACGGTGAAGATTTAGTAATTAATTCATTAGAACACAAAGTTGATTTACCATAAAGTTATTTTCACCCAACACAGTTAACTACCCTTGCATGCGACCCATCAGGATCCTAACGTGTTAAAAATACTGCATCTCGTAGGCCTGTCACCCCATGCCTTTTAAATATTGCCACATTAACAATATGTGCTGACTTTTCCTGATAGTAGCTGCACAATAGGTCATTTCATCACAAATTTTATTTTTAAAAAATCAAAAGCTGCATGCTGCAAGTCAAACAGCTTAGATATAAATAGATCCGGCATTAGGCTTTAGAGGGCAGTATTAGATGTTTGTTCAGCAGTATCCTTTCCAGGGAGATAGGAGCGGTGCTGCTTCTATCCTCATGCTGAAAATCTCTGTCACTTTTCCCTTCTCCCGGAGCAAGTCCGGTTTCACCTTTCCCACAACCGCAAGGGTCAGCGAGTCGCCTCCACCAAGGACAGCAGCCTATAAACTCTGCGTTGCTGTGCACCTGACGCTCCGTTTTCCAAAGGTTGCCCTGTTACGGGGCCCTGCAATCAAACAACAAAAATTCATATTAACTTTAATGCATAGAAACCCTTCTCACACTCCGCCTCATTAGCGCTGCCGCCGCCTTTGCTCGGGACCACAAATGCAGGCAGTGTTTGCCTCCATCATTTATAATCATCTTAAGTAAGGCCATTTCATACCTAGCTCCGGAAGGAGGTTGAGTATCCTGCTAACATCTGACTGGGGAAAAAAAAACATACAAATTATCAACCCTTTGACTAACTGGAGAGCTCTCTCAGACCTTAGGTACCTGACAGAGGCATTGGGCGCACAGCAACAAATTAAGGCTAGTAAGGAGAGAAGCGGGCAGTGTTTCAACTCGCTGGCAGCCTGCACTGGCTGGACTTTAGCCAGATGGGAAATCAGTCCTCCAAAGGTCATTTGCCACCTACGACGAGCGCGAGTGACCATCCCCAGCCAGCAGCCAGAGAGGGCATTTCTGAAGGTCAGCGGTCACGACAGCGCTGACCCTGCTAGAAGCAAGAGCTTGGCTCGCCTAAGTCTGAAAAGCGCACCCAGGGTGCACTTGAATGTTTCCAGGAAGAGGTGGACACTACCTTAGCACCAAGTAATTGAAAATATGCACGATACTGCTCTCCCCGCGGCGTGGGACTTCAGGAAGAGACTGAATAAATGCAAAAGGGAAAGGAGAATAAGAGTTGTTGAAAGTCTTTTCAGAGCACAATTTTTATGTAAATATAAACGAAAGGATGCAACGACACAACGGTTTGTTGGGTCTGAAGCCCAGCCCTCGCCCGCACTGCTGCCGGAAATGAGAACTTCAGGCGACCAGGAGTGCGAGACTCCGATCGATCCTCCCCGCGTCTGCGGCAGGCTCAATTACCACCTTTCCTCTCCGACCACCTGGGCTTGTGCGCGCGTCCCTGCACCTGGTGCTGCCCCCTAGCGACTCTCACGGCACAGCGCCTTTCCTTCCCACAACAAAAACTCTCCTGACCTGTGCTCAGGGCCAGCTTCCTGGGCAAGAAAGGACTTCCGAAGGTTTAGAAACATCTTAACCTAGATAATCATCGCCTCCTCCGTGTACAGGGAGGACAAACCGTTCCTTTCACGTTCACATCAACTGATGGTCCCTCCTTGGTAAAGGATGCTGTGTGTCCTCTGTTCTGCATGATTCTAACTAATCTATAACTAATAAACCTTATTTTTCAGAGAAGTTTTGCAAAGCGAGTAACTGAGCAAAACACACAGTTTCCCTATAACCACATCTATGCATGAATTCTATGTAAGTGTATTCATTAACGAAACAAGTTAACTTAAGCCACTTTTTCCTAAAGATTATAGACTCCCCCAAATATTTTCTGTTTTTAGAAATGTACCTTATCTGTAACATTCTAAATGATTTCAAGAGAATTAATTTGCTATTAAAATCCAGAAAAACAATAAATATAATGGTAAAAATTCCTCAACAAGAATGTAGTTATTATGTGTTGCTAACATGTACTAATTTAAAAAGAAATTTTGAAAGAAATTACTTTAAAATCCCTGAGTTTTGGCTGGGCGTAGTGGTGCATGCCTGTAATCCCAGCACTTGGGAGGCTGAGGCAAGAAGATTGCTGCAAATTCAAGGCCAGCCTGGGCTACGAAGTGAGTTCAAGGCCAGCCTGAACTGCATAGGGAAACCCTGTCTCAAAAAAAAAAAAAAAAAAAAAAAAAAAAAAAAAAAACCTGCAAGACAGATAGGAATTAATATCTTTCAATCTCAATGTAAATGTAATTGAAATTCTCACCCACACTGTAGTATCCACATTGATTTCTATTCACCTTGATTTCTGCCCTTCAGTTGCATATTAATCAGTAAGTGATAAATGACCATCGTGGTGGTCACGATGGCAGTGCTATTTACAATAGCACAATAAATCAATCAAAAGAAAGAGTGTGGAGAAGGACTTTCTTTGATTAGAAAGCACTGAGGACACACAGTGATTTGTTTATTGTTGCAAAAATGAACAGAAACCTTTCACCTGAAGATAAGAGTGTATTTGAATTGCAGGAGATGCCTATTTTTCAGTTTTGCCATGTATTGTAAAAATTAATGGGAAGTAAGGACTGTGATTATAGTGGATGACAACTGGTGGCCAATTTATAACCCCCAGCTGAACTGAGTAAGCGTGGTGCTGGGTGTGGGAGGCCCGCCTGGGGATTGTTGCGGGCAACATAAGAGGCAGAATTGGAGAAAGATAATCCTTTAATTACTAAAACATTTGGTATCAGCCCATTTGTACTAGCTACACCCTTGGTTCTGGCTCAATAAAAGGTGACTGAGATTGGTAATCGGGGCTGCAGTCTGAGAGGCTGTAAGCCCCCTGATCCCAGACTTTGGCCTCTCTTGTTTTTCTTGTCTCTTTTGCTTTTCTTTTCATCCATGGGCACCTCCTTCTCGGGACCTGTCACTCTGAATAGAACGACAAAAGAGGAGTACAATTTTATTATAACAGAATTTCATCTGTTAATACTATAAAACCTAGAAAAAAATGTTTAGAAATCTAGCATGAGTTAGATCAATTAAATGACCAAGTCCAACAGATCAGACTGCTAGTTTTCTCTTTGTTGTGAGCGATACAATTTTTTATCTATGTTGATAAAATTAACCATACCCATGCCTGATTTCCACTTGCCTTGGGGCTGTGTAGACATAGTCTATAAGTCTGGAGACATAGCTCCAGATTAGTTTTTAGTAAAACTTGCCCTGGTCAGCAACACAGAGGCCCTGACCAGGAAGCCAAAAGGTCCTCCTTTATTATTCCAGAGAGCTCAGTCTCACCATCACAGACTCCAGACCTGGAAGCTAGAACTATAATCACATCAAGCTTAGATGCATCCCACAGGTCCAGAAATCGCTTCAAGAACAGTAGTAAACTCTTAGAAAATCTCTCTTTGGGGAGTTTTTGTAAGTTTGACATACAAAATTGTCTCCATATGGGAAAGAAAAGGGATTAATTGTCTAAATCATTTTTTGAGTATGGCTTAGTCAGTCTCTTTGTGGAAATCAAGACCAGCTAGATGAGAACAAGAAGAAGCTATTCATTCAGAGCTTGCTGTTGCGAAGGAATTCACCACCACCACCGCTTGGCAAAGGTGAGCAGAGGCGTGGGGAGGCAGAGAGGGAAAGAGAAAGGTCAGTGGAGCCCTTCTTCAAGGCTCTTGACATAGAGCACCTGGAGGCAGAAGTAGGAGCTGGCTTAGACGTGTGCAAACTAGAAGCAGGCGTATGACTGGCCAGGAGAAACATACTTGGCTTTCTCTGACAGACCCTAAGTTGATGATGATAATAAAAACTACAAAAACTGAAATTTAGTAATCAAATGCGGGCAATTTGGGCCAATTGTTACAGAAGTGAGTGTTCAGCTTCCTGCAGGTCTGATTCGTAGCAGACTTGCTTCCACATTTTATTGGGCTATTTGTAGTTGGGAAGAAATTTGTTTTGTGGTCAGATGGCTCCAGGTGGAGGGTTGGAGTTGTATGTTCATACATACTCTGGTCATCCTCTCACTCTGAACATATTTTCCCAAAAGGAATATATCTATACATGTTACAACAAAGGAATGTACAGGAATATATCATACGATACACTTTCATTAGAATTCTATGTCCAAAATTGTACTTTTCATTTTAATGTTTCTGTTAGAAGAAGGCAGGTGAATGAAGAAAAAAAATCCATTCCCTTGGGTCTCCAGTGAGAAATTGTAATGATACTTGTTAGTTCTGTTAGTGCTAAGCTACAAGAAAGATATCCAAAGATACAGTAACGCAAACAAAATTGGAGTGCTTCTATGTCATATAATCTAGCATCTGCTGGATGATCCAAGGTGTACCCTCATCATGATCATCAGTCTAGCTGAGACTTCACTTTATAGCCCTCTCATGACTCAAGTTGTTTCCTTATTGTTGATTTCATTTATTGTCATTGGATATCAGTATGAGTTCTTCCCTGAATGAGTTCTTCCTTGAATGATGGTAGCTAGCTCAGCAACATCGCTATCTGTGATCCAGTCCATGGAAATGCAGAAAGAGAACTAGGACTTGCTTCCTGTTTTGGTTGATACATTGTGTCAACTTGAGAAGTTTAGAAGTTTAACTAAGCAACTCAGCAGGGGGCCAGGGTCCTGACTTTGTAAACATCCTGAGCTTGTGGAAGAGGAGGGCTTGGAGACTGTGTAAGCGCTACACCCGCCCAGGGTAGGGGTAGCCTGTTTACGATGTAAGCGAGGAAAAGAGGCTTGCTCTCCACCCTTTTGCTCTTGCTGCTTTTGCTGTCTTCTGCCATCTTGAACTGTTGCCCCTTGCCATGCCACCCTGCCTTGGAGCCAGCTGATTACAGACTGAAATCTCTATAAACTGTGACCTAAATAAACCTTTCCTTTCTTAACTTTGCGTATCAGGTATTTTGTCTTAGTAACGAGAAAAAAGTAAATAATATCATATTGCCTTTATTTTTTTCTCTTCTTTAGTTATACTTTAGATTTCTCTTCTTACAAGAGAAACCATGTAATATTTAACTTCCTGTGTCAGGCTTATTTCTTTTAACATTATGGTCTCAACTTCCGTCCATTTTCCTGCAGAAAACATGATTTCATTCTTCTTTGTGGCTGAGTAATATGCCATGGTGTGTAAATACCACATTTCCTTCTTCCATTCATCTGTCCGTGGGCTTCTAGGCTGTTTCCAGAGCTCAGCTACTGTGAACAGTACTGCTGTAAACATTGGTATCCAGATGTCTTTGCAGAACGATGTCTTGAACTCTTCCCATCATTCTGGCCACTTTGTGCAGCAGCTCTGAAGTCCTTTTGTGGGTGTCTTTAGTTGTGCTGTCCCGGCTGCCCCAATGTCACGAATCGACTCAAACGTTTATCTTTCATGGTTATTTTGACTTTAAGGAAGAGACAGAATTTTGACAGTGCCAGATCCAGTGAATAGAGTGGATGAAGACACACTGTAAGATTTTTACAGGCCTGCTTTTCTCCATCAGGTGGTACTGGGCAGCAGCATTTACCGTATACCCTATAAAGATCCCCCATAAAAAGCTCATGAAAGAGAACTTCCAGAACTTCTTCAGAAAGTGGCAAGGACGACGGGATAAGGTGCTCGATGGGAGAGAGAGCATTCTGAGGGGGGATTAATGGTAATGTGTCTTTTATTGTAAGTTTTTAAATTCATGCTGCTTTGTTACTATAGACTTGCAGTAGAACTTGAAATTCAGTGTTGTGATACCTTTCACTTAGCTCTTCAGGCTCAGGACGAGTGTGACTTTCCTGGGACTCCTCTGGCTCTGTACACATTTTAGGGTTGTTTTTCCTGGTTCTGTGAGAGGTGTTGTTGATATTTTGATATGAATTACATTAAGTCTATATATTGCTTTTGGTAAAATGATCATCTTGACAATGTTCATTTTGCCTATCCAGGAACAAGGGACACCTTTCCATTTTCTGATATCCGCTTCACTCTCTTTTTTGAAAGTACTATCTTTTTTGTCACAGAGGTCTTTCTCCTCAGTTAGGTTTATGTAGAAGTAGTTACTTGTTTGGAAGCCACTGTGAATGGGGTTGATTTCCTGATTTCTCTCATGGCTAACTGCCTCGTAAAAGTCCTGCCTCTTAACATTGTTCCAACAGCAACTAAATTTCCACGCCAAATTTGGAGGAGACAAATACACAAACCATAGCAAGTCTCTTGACTTGGGCTGCACCTTAGAATCTCCTAAGAAGTTTTTAAAATATACTCATGCTTTCATTTCTGGGCCTTTTGGATAAGATCAAGTATAAAATATATTCTTGCCCAGGCTGCCTACCAACCCCATTACATCCAGTTTCTGGGTGTGAACTCAGGTCTCCATAGTCTTCAAAATCTCACAAGGAATTCTAATACACAGGCAAGATTAAGAAACTCTGAATTCAATCAAGGAGCATGAAGAAATTAACACTGGCTTCCATACCTGACCTGTATCCTAGTCCTACCTCTACTATGGATGGGTACATAGCCTTTAGTAAGTTACCTAACCTCTTAGGTTCAGCTTCCTCAGAATTAGAAGTTTGGAAATTATTGCTGGAATAGTCAGTAACCCTTTCTCCTGCGGGATGAACAACACGCAGATTATTCTAAATGCTCATATATTCCTCTTTTAACCTTGATTTTTTTCTGCTTTTCATTGGAAAGCCAATGTCATGTGTTTCTCTGTAGCTGATATTTAACAGAAATCCCTGCATTTCATCAGTTGACTCAGCAAACTCTCAGCCTGTACAGCATTGTGCTATTAGAGCATCCTCACAGGTGACTGACACCCCCGAGCAGTGCTACAAGAAATAAAATACAGGAAAATACATACTGATGTGGTGAGAGTCGCTAAACAAGGGAAATTATTTTAATGAGATTCAGCACATTTAATTTATCGTTATTACATTTTACATTCTGAATGTGTGCAGCATGGAAAGGCTTTCATTTGCCTCATGTATTTGAGCTGTTCAGATGTTTTGTAGATTAGTCAGAAGGCAGAAGTGATCTGAAATACTAGTTTGGATGTCAGGTCCTCCAAGACACCGTTCCTCCTTCTTCTGATACACTTAGTCATTCTTTCTATCTGTGCTCAGGTGACTTTCTTTGTCCCTTCTCTGTATAATTTCACACTTGTCCTGTAAACTAGCTGTGCCTAACACCTCCACAGAATTGCGAGCCCTCAAACGCAGCCTGTGTTGATCAGTTTTGTATTCTTTGTAGATTCTAGCTCACTTCAATCATATATTCATATATGAACTATTCACTCATATATTCGTAAATATTCATTCATGTATTAACTAACGTTTACATATGAGTGGGTAGGACGCGTGCCTGCGCTCCCAACACTCCAGGAACCTAAGGCTGGAGGAGCCCAACTGCAAACCTGGTGTGGATAACTTGCAGACTGAGCAAGACTCTGTCACAAAATAAAAGATGAAAAGGGCTGGGGATGTGGCTTAGTGCAAAACCCATGGGTTCAATCCCTAGGACAACAAGGGGAAAAAGTTTAATAACCTTTCAGCAGGCATTATTACTGACTTTCCATTATGGCTTGTGTCTACACACTCCCCAAAACCTCACGCAGTCATAGGTGGGGCTTCTTTAGAGGTGGTTGGATTTATGGTGTGTGACGCTGGGATTAAAGATGTGTGATTACTACTAAATCAGCCCACTGATTGGTTAGCACTGCTGTAAGCATGGTATCTTAGATAGAGTATAAAAGGGGCAGAAAAAAGATGCTAAGGTCCCTTTCTTGCTTTGCTACCTTCTGTCTGCCATGAACTGTTTCTCCTCTTTGATTTTTAACATCTATTCACCTAAAGAAGACCAGTATAAATCAGTCAGAGTAATTCCATCTTTTCCTTGATTCACAAACTGGCCTGATTAAACCAATGTGGGCCAATGAGGGGAAAGTCTCCCTAAGATTTCTGGAAAAGAACTAGACAGGATATGCAGAAGGAAACATGTGGATTCAGGCTTTGTGAGCAAACACCTTATGATCCTAAGAAGAACCTTAAGACAAAAGTCTATGAGGTTGGACAGATACTGTGATCTGATGGAATGAAGATGAAGTGGACCCAGGAGCCGAACCCAAGGCTGCAATGTATGATACCCGGGAAGTGAAATAGAGTTGCAGGAGGCCAAGCAGCTAAAACAGGTTCAGTATGGAAGGAGGGAGAGAAGGATGAGTTGTTCTCATAGACTTGTAAAATGGCAGGTGCCACAGAGCAGGGAGGCCGAGGGCTGTGGGAAGGGATGCAGAGAGATTGATGGATAGGTACCAAGTTACGGTTAGCAGCAAGAAGTTCAGTGTACAGTACAGTACACCAAAGTTCGGCTACTGTACAGTAGGGTGACCACTATATTGAAAATAGTAATGTACTCTACATTTCGATGAAAGAACAGATTTTGAAAGTTTTCCCCATATAGAAATAACACTGTAAATATTTGAAGTCATAGAAATATTTAGCCTGATTTAAACACTGACACAATATATCCACACATTGAATCATTACATGAAGCCCTATTAATAAGTATAATCTTATGTCTTTATATATCAGCTAATAAATGAAAGCTTAAGGAAGAGGAAATGAATATTGGTGGACTCTTGAAGGATAGAGTAAGGTAATCATGTAATAAAGAATACTCGGAGCCGGAAGTTCCTAGGTTTACAGAAGATCAGACAGAGTACAAATCTCTCTAAATACTGTTTTGCAAGAGTTCTGGCAGCCATAATTCCCTTAGGTAGATGAACTTGTCATTAGAAGAATCTTCTGAGAGATGACCCGGAGGTCAATTTTGAGACATAATATGGCCAAAAAAAAAAAGTTTGAGTTGTCCATATTATTTCCCATTCCCAAAAACTATTGCTTTTTAAGGTCATTTTTTGAAAGGTCAGGAAATGGAAATACTAGCACCAGAAAAGGCTGAAGACAGAGGATCTTCTTTCCCATAAATTCGACAAATGAGGGTGCAAGGGCCCAGTGAGAAATGACCTTTAAACTCTCTCTGCCTTCTGCATCAGAATAATAACTGTGGGAAGGAGTGGAAGCTCAAATCTTATTTTTAAAAGACAATAAAGGCTGTCGGGACGTGAAGAATCTTGTTTTACTTTCCCACAAATGCAAGACAATTCTATTAGAAAAGCATGTTATGTAATCATAATATAGAAGCAGGGCCAGTTGTTGAAACATAAAGTGTATTCTCGTCCTGCTATCTCTTTTACTACAAAATCTCCGAGGCATGGGGTGGGATTGGGTGACCCTGGCTATCCAAGGCAACATTATTGTATCCCATCCAGCACCACTCTGCTTCCCAAGCTTATTCTGCCTTCCTGTTAAAGCAAGACATAAAGGACCAGAATCTAAACACGGGAAACCACGCTGTTGGTCTAACCTACAGGATTAAGATCCATTTGTGGCTGAGAACAGAGCTATGAAGGGCCGGTACAAGTAATGCTATGGGGCATAGGACAGAGGCAAGTGGAAGGCTTGGCTTCAGGTGTCGGTGGGAGCAGTCTAGTGCCACAGAGAAAAAGGGGAAATGCATGGGTAAAAATTAGGATGCGATGGAAATTTGGCAGTAGAGATGACTTAGTCATATCTTGATCATTCTTATTTCCTCTGGAGATGAGTAGGCTTGGAACAGCGGAGTAGAGACAGCATTGCTGATAACAGATGTCATCCAGGTAGAGGAGCAAAAGCGTCTCAGGGTTGAGAAAGAGCCTTATTAGGTAAGGAAGTCTAGCAAGATGGCTGGGTGGTTTTGTGACCTCACTTGAGATTTGGGGAATAGGCTCAAAGCGGGGCCGGTGGGCAGTTCTGTCTCTCAAACTGCAGCTGTTTTCCAGGCTGAGTGGGGACGGGATGATGTCAGAGGCTTTCACAGTTAAGCAAAATGGAGGAAAAGGGCAACAAGGGGGTTCAGGTCAGACACAAGGACCCGGATGGACCTTGGGGTCAAACCCGGCCTAGGAGGAGCGCGGAAGAAGAGAACGCTGCCGAGTAGCAGCGTCGGGGTCAGTGAGGCCCCCATGGAGTAACGTACTCAGCTGCACCTGCGGTGAGAGCGTGAGGTTGGGTAGTGGTGGCGACAGCGGAGTAGATTCAACTTCAAGCTTCATAGGTACTGTGCTTACTGGTGAAAACTATGCTTAGAGCGGTGTCGCACAAACTTTAAGATCACAGTCTTCAGAAAGAAAGGAATGATATGTACACAACAAGTGCACAAATGCATATTGTCACAAAATGACGCTACTTACCTTTAAATATATTTTTGATACATTTAATGCTATTCTATTCCCATTTTTTAAATGCCACTTAGTAAATTATCTTTAAGATTCAGTAATAGGTCACAGTCTGCAGTGTGAAAAACACTGGTCTAGGATAGGATAACAAAATGATCGGTAAGTGATGGCTACAAAGAGAACTGAGAAATCGTTTTTCCTTTATCTGCAGGCAAATTCATCCTTTTTTATGTTAATGTGATACATGTAGATATTAATAAAGTATAAAGAGGATAGGTAGGACAGGATTATAGAGGGGACTGAGGAAGTTACGGCCCTCAGTGGTCAGATTCTGAAGTGACCCTGTTCACTGTTATAGAGGTTTCCAAGAATAAAGGCAGAAATGGCAGTAGAAAAACATAAAGCAATTAGCCAGATGCAAAAATGTTACAATAAGCCAGGTGTGGTGGCGCACGCCCGTAATCCCAGAACTCAGGAGGCTGAGGCAGGAGCATCACTGAAAGTTCGAGACCAGCCTGGCCTACAAAGTGAGCAAGGCCAGCCTAAACTGGATAATGAGGCCCTGTCTCAAAAAGACAGAAAAAAAAAGTTATAATAATTAGTTTTAGTAAATATAAATTCTCCATAATAAATAAATGAATAAATAAATTAATGGATAATATGCATCTATTTCAAATCATTTTTTGAATGTTTGCATGAGTAAATGCATTAAAATCAATGAATTAATTTGGTATCTATTAATATAACAAGTGTTTGAAAATTTCCTGTAGGGATGAAAAGATTGATTTCTATTGTCATGTACTCTGTAATTCAGTGTGAGATACAAATATTGAACAACTAACTATGTGACTAAATATAGAAGTACAACTCATGATAAGAGTAGAAGTCTGCTATGACAGAGAGCTGGGACAAAGAGGTGTCTCCGAAGTCCACTTCCAAGCGTTGCTCTTTCAGCAAAATACCAAAATGATCAGTAAGTGATGGCTACAAAGAGAACTGAGAAATCTTTTTTCCTTTTTCTGCAGGCAAATTCATCCTTTTTTATGTTAATGTGATACATGTAGATATTAATAAAGTATAAAGAGTGTTCTTCTTCTATGAAAAAACAAAATTTCATGACAAAATAATTAAAGATAACAAGAGGGAATGCACTGTACCATAATCCCAAAAGAATGGCCCAAGTGTTACTCAAAGTGGAAGTCACACACAGAAACGCTCTGACAAAAAAAGAAACAGATAATAGTACAAAACTTGTCTTTCAATGAACTAAAAGAAACTAGTAGTATAAATGGAACAAATTAGCACATATATTGAAGTATTTTTTATATTGAGGTATTTTCTGAAACACAGAATAAATCATTTGGGGAACTTCTCCCTACTCCTATTTCTCAATCTTCCTTATCTTTGAGATGACAACATTAAAGTAATAGACCATTTGAATGGAACAAACCCCTAAATTACATCTAGCCCAACAGTCTGCCCAATTCTTCCTCCTGCCTGAATATCAACATTGTGGTGAATTTGCTCTTCTTCGAGGGAACTTAACAAAAGTTCTTCCAATTCTTAATTGGACGGCTTTCTTTTTTATTAGCACATGTGTATAGTACCTAATGCTTACATGCCTTATGTGACGTTGGTACCTGTCCATTAATTTGATTATTTTCTCACACACTCATTCATTTGGTGACAACTCATAACTATTCAGTGAGAGGTAATGTTAATATTTCCTCTCACTTGTAGAGAAGAAAGTAAATGGCCTTGCTTCACCACGGTGCTAGTAGCCACCGTCTCTAAGACTCGTCTTTGGGCCAAGGATGTAGCTCAGTGGCACAGCGCCTGGTAAGCACAAGTCCTGAATTTGATTCCCAGCGCACTCCCCCCCAATAAGACTCATCCTTTACACTGTTAATAGTGGCAGGATTTGTTTCCCTGAGATACAATACACAGAGCAGTTGTGTTGGGTTAAAGGCCAACTGAAAGGTGAGGGACAATGTCTTTGAACAACTGCCTGGCCCTGATCCAGCCTAAACTCACATCCATGACCTCATCTGTTTCATATTCTGGCCAAATCAGTGACAGCCCCTTACTTACCCAGTGCTTCCTTCTCTATCGACCCCTATCCAGTGCCACTAACTACTAAACATAGGGCAAATAGATGGAGTTACAATCTGGACCCCTTTGTGGGCTCAAAAATTGATAGGAAAACATTCAATAAAAATTTATGAATTACATGCTGTGAAAAAAGCAAAGATACATATAAATACAGAGTGATAAGACAGCATAGAGAAAGAGCATGTGTGTTTTGGGCTTTAGAGGCAAAGTAGCGCTTTACCATCTCTTAAACATGCACTGCATTTTGGTAAACACTCACATTTTAAGCCTCCCTCTCCAGAAAAAAAAAGAAAAAGAAAAAACAAAGAGTTCTAATCCCCAAAGGAAACACTTCCACTGAGAACTGAAGTGTTTTGTTTTCCTGCCATCACTTAATTTTCATAAGTTTAATCATACAAATGATAGGAATATGTTCTTTTTCCCAAAAAAAGCCATGTTGACCATATTAAATATTCTACTTAAATGACAGAACACACCATCGTTTCATGCCGCGCACACACAGTTCCAGGATGCCTCCTTGGCTGGAGGGTCTCACACGCGCTCCTGCAAACTATATCTCCGCGGAATTACTGGGCGTTGGGAGGTCAGAGCAGCTGGGCTGGAGTAAAGTACAACACCGAGCATTTGAATTGTTCATTCACCCTTTGGGTACAGCACAACAGCACATCAGCTCGGCACCTAATTTATGTGCAAGGCAATGTTGAGAACATACAATAATGGAAGTCGGCCTCACTGCCCTGCCAGTCTCCCAGGCGAAGACAAACAGCATCAATGGCAGGTTGCGTTCTGATGCAGTACAGGAATTATGTACAGGAAGGTATGGCAGCCCAGGACAGGAGCATTCATGGCAACTGGCAAGGACGGGATTCGTTCTGGAGAGAATGATTTTCATCAAGTGAAGGCATCCTGTATCTTGCCTCTTCCATATGCCTCTACTTACCCTTCTGTTTTCCTCCAAAGCTGAAGCAGCACATGGGCCTTACCCTCTGGACATCCCAGACTCCAGACCCATAACCCAATACATATTCTTTATAAATCATCAGGTCTTGGGTATTCTCTTATAGTAACAGAAAACAGCCTAAGACACCACATCTGCAGCCTGAAAATCTCCCTTTAATATTTCTTATAGTTCACTCTCTGCCGATGATAATTTTCCTGAAATTTTCCTAAGAAATTTTAGTCTTGGGGCTGGGGATTTAGCTCAGCAGCACAGTGCCTGCCTTGCAAGCACAAGGTCATGAGTTCAATTCCCAGTACCAGAAAAAAAAAAAAAAAAAAATTTTAGTCTGAGTCTTTTTTTTTTTTTTACATCATTTTTGAAGGATGTTTTTGCTGACTACATAATGTTGAGTTAATAGTTCTATTTTCTTTCTTTCAACACTAACAATATTGCTTCATTTTCTCTCTGATGTGCGTAGCTTCTGAGAAGAAATCTGTGGTAATTCTTATCTTTTTTTATTCTAAAGAGAATAAAAAAGAGCAATAACAAAATAACAACATAAACAAAAACAAAATAAAGCAAAAACAATAAAAATGATACAGGGTTTCAAAACAAAATGATAGGAATTAACAGTGGTTGTTATATTACATATTGTTATCTTCAACAAAGTTGCTCAGATTATCAGATGTAAGAATGCAAGACTGATCAAACCATTAAAGAGAATAAAAATGATTTAAAAAAACATTAGAATTGATACAGAGCTTCACTAAACAAGATGGTAGGAATTCACCAATGGTTGTTATATTGCATATTGTTGTCTTCAAATTAGTTGTTCAGATTATCAGATATAAGCATGCAAAATTGGTCAGGAAAAAATTTAATCATTAGCTGTTCCTTTCAAGAAACCATTATATATCAGCAGTACAATTATACAAGCTATCCTTCTAGCTCATTCCTATCTTTTCTTTCCCCACATTAATTTTTTTTCTTGCTGGCTTTTAAGCCTTTCTCTTTACCATTCATTTAGTGGATCACTTTTTCTCACTTTAAAGGTTGTTGCATTGTGTTTCAGGGAAGCAATTAATTTACTGAGAACTCAGACTGACCATGTTGAGGCTTTCTTTTAGTCCGTATTAGATCAGATCTAAATTAACCCTTATTCTAGGTTGAAATAAATGTACTCTGAAAGTTTTGCATTTAGGGGTTTCAACTAAATGCTTGGGATGCTGTGAAACCACTAGAATTTCTTTAAAAAATAAAAAAAAAGCAAACAAATAAACTGTAAGGAACCTCACTGGTCTCTTACTTTCCCCGGAGAGAAATGGCACTGGGTACAAGGAAAATAAAGACAAGAGACAAGAGCTGGGTCAGGTGGAGTTACCTCTTTCCTGATGGGCAAGAGGACTGACTTCAACAGTAGGGACATTTATTTTATACTCTTGCAAAGTTACTATCACGAGAGGTACTGTTGCCTAGTGATTAATAACTGTAATTGTTCAGGCGATGCTTTTTTCTTTTTGGGGGGAGGGTGGTTTGTGGTACCGGGGATCGAACTTATGACCTTGCGCTTGCCGGGCAGGCGCTGTGCTGCTGAGCTAAATCCCCAGCCCCAGCATGCTTTTTTCAATGCTGAGGGAGCTTGACTGCTTGAGGCACTCTGGCTCTGTCCTGCCCTCACACATAGGACCGATGTCCCGCTCCAGCCGCTCCCAACACAGAACAACCAAAACAACCCTGTACCTGTTCTTTGCAAGACCTCATCTCTGCAAGCACAGCTTAGAATTCAGCCAAAACTCTGAGGACTGCATGGAGATACTTGGAATTCCTTGTCTGCGAAAGGAAGGGCCCTCTTGGAGCCCTCCTCCACAAATGCTGTGCACCTGCATTTCCAAATTCTCGTCTCTGTTGTCTCTGCCCAGAAAGATTATTGCTTGTTAGGTTGGTTGTGCCAAGATTTGGCACAGGCTAAATTTGGAAAGGCAGAAAGGCAGAAAAAGTGCATGCAGGTCAACCCCGCCTCCTGTTTTCCTTCTCTCCAGGCTGGCTATCCTACGCTGCAGGGAGCTCCGTGCCTAAAAACAATCTGTTTGTGTATTGTGTCCAATTCCCTCGTTGCTTATTATGGGAGAGAATGATCAACCCATTGCTCCACATCAGATCAGCCATTCTTTCTTTTCAGGTGCCACGCTCCTGCCTGGGATCAACTTCCCAGTCCTCTCGTGTTCACCTTTGCAGCCCAGCTCCTGTCCTTGCTGCTCCTTGGCATACAGGTACCCTTGCTCCTCGAGCTCACCGTGCTCTCTCCCTGAGCACCATAGCATTTGTTACTTCCCTTGACACCTATTAGATGTACTGGGGACAGGAATCTGGGACGCAAGCATAATGGCTAATAGCAGTATAACTGTTTAGAGGAATACCTTCCTTAAAATTTCACCTACAGCTTTTTAAATAATAAATATTATTGTCTGGCAAAGCAAAACATATACCATATACTTATGGAAATGAAAATTTGTATTGGGTACTTTACATGACTATTTTCATTTTTAGAGAGCGAATGAATATTTCACTAGACTTCACTATGTAGACAGTATTTGCCTATGTTTTTAAACGCTTACTCAAATGTAGTATGCATCAAATCATCAAACACATGGATGGATGTAGTTAACTGACATTTGTTTAGGGGTCAGAATACTACTTACTGTTATGAATAATTTAACCTCCTTTTAAAGGTGTAGCCTTTGAGGAGCCTTTGTACTGTTCTTTCACTAATTGTACTTGTTCCCTCCAATAAAGCTCTATCAGCATGATGTTTTTCACAGGGATACATCATTGAGTACTTCATATCCCAAAGTCAAAGCAAACTAAAAAGTCAAACGAGATGCTGAGAATAGCAGTAAGTGGCCACTGCCCCAAAAAATCCAGTTTCAGGATACTGAGTTCATAAACACTGTCTCACTGTTCTCATTAACTGTCTTATTTTGGGTTAAAGCTTTGAATTTGTCATTCATTATTATGAATAAAATATTGTTTATCTATTTCATAAGTTTTATACATCAGAAACCCAAGACCTTGTTTGCATTAAAGAGGCTTCCCCTTCCAAAAGTAATTTTCAAAAGCCACTCTTTAAGGTGAAAAGAATACTTCAAATTCAGAAAAATCCTAGATTGATCAAATGCCTTGTTTTTCCCTGGGCCTTCCGGTTCTGTTTGTTTGTTTGTTTACTTTTCTGTAGTCTCTTTCCCATTTCTACTTCCTGTGATATGCAGAAAACTTACACCTCATGAATTTTTCACATCACCATCATTTCTAATAACAGCATAAAATAATCAGATTTCATTAACATATCCTGTACTGCTACCATTACTCCTGATAGTTAATGTTATTATAGGTGTTCAAAATTTTAAATTGTTTCATGGTTTGGATTATTTTCCTATGACAGACGCAAAGGACGAAAATGCTGGGAGAAAACTATTATATATTTCTGGAGAGATGTTTAGCAACTTCAGCAGATAAGGGACAGCCATTTCAATTTGGAAAATAATGGGGGGTGGGGCCGTAGCTCAGTGTCACAAGCACCTGCCTGGCAAACGCAGGGTCCTGAGTTTAATTCCCCATACCAAAAATAAAAACCCAAATTGGAAATAAACTACCTACAGTGATCTGTTCAGATTTAATTTCAAGGAAATTCTCTGCCTTTTAAGTTATAGGTACTAATGTACTAGACTTTCCCATACGCGTCCTGCTCTAAGAAGCCTTCCTACAATCCCCCTAAAGCTGGGAGCTGGTGTTTTTTCTCTGAACCTTCAAGTTTTTCTCTTTGCTTTTCCCTTTTGTATCATTCAAAATATGGTTTCATAATGGTTTGTTCATATGTCTGTTTTGTCTCTGGGTCGTTACATTCCTGCAATAGAAGCTTTATGCTCTTCACAGATATATTTCCCAGTATCTGGAGTAGTATTTGACACACAGGAAAGATGCTATAGTTTACGCCTTATCAAGAGTTGTCGTTGTTAAGGTAGACGCTTCATATCCTCCTCCCTATCCTAAGTATTGAGGGTAAGGTTTTGTTTTTATTTTTGTCCTATCAAATTCAGCAGTGCTTAGCACACTTCAAGGCGCACAGACAGACAAATTCTCAATGTTGAGGGCATTAATTAGCTACTTGTAAAACAATCATACTCCAGAACAAATCAAACCCAGTCAAGCTTTCTGTCTGAGGACCTAAGGACTAGAAAGAGATCTAGCAGTCAGATTCTGCGCATTCCCATTTTGCCTCCCACATCCCTTGGGAGACGGGCCATGACTACGACCAGGCTCACAGACTCACCGATGCCCTTTCTTTCATGTCACTCTCTAAAACAAGGTCCACCATCCAGAACCGGAGCTCGGAGGGCATGAACTTCTCTATGGGACCCTGCAGTTGGAGCCATGAGAAGTTTTGCCAAACGTGAAGACCAGCTGGCACTCCATGGGCTGCAGAGTGGACTTACAGACCCTGAGCAGGCAAAGAGGGGTGCGGGAGCTGTAGAATGGGCGCCTAGGGGAGCCCTTTGGGAAAAGGCTCCTTCTGAACCCAGATCTTCCACGCTTCTCTTCTCTTCTAATTAACATGGTTAAATATGTGTAAAACACTTAAAATAGCTAAAGTCATGTCATTGGCTGACTGTGGCATATAAGCCTGAATTCAGAAGCCAGTTCGTCATCACTGACTGCAACTCAGTTTCTGAGGTTTCCTGCCCCGTAAACTCCTGAAACACTGGCATAGATAAGTATGTACAATTCAAACGCAAATGAGAAACGTTCCCCATGAGGAAGGAGGTATCCCACAGAAAAGAAGATCTAGTTACTGTGCAGGCTCTCCTGCGCACAGTGTGACCCCCACCCCTGCTGCACCTGGTCACTCTGGAAGGTGGGAACTTTAGAAAGTACACATCTGGGCTGTGTTTCCAAAAACAGAGAGGAAATCATAGGTTTGGTAGACTTCTTAATGCTAAACTCTTGAATCTCAGTTGTATTCTTTCTTAATGTGTATTTGCTTCAGCTCTGCTGGGAGTGATGTTTAAAAGTCACCACACCTTTATTGTTAAAGGTCTGCTAAAGTACGAAACCCTGTATGTATACCACTGGGCAAAGAAAGAGGAAAGTAACTCTTAATATTAGTTTTTTTTTTTTTTGAAGTCTGGAAGACACCTGAAGAAATAGCATGCTGGTATAGGGAGGAAAAATAAATAGAAGGCAAGAACTAAGACTACATTTATGTCAGGATACCTGCATTTTTGCCTTGAGCCTACGATGTCTTCAGTAGGTACTTTATCAGTCTTAGCTCAACTTTTCTTGTAAATAGAATCATATAGCAAGGCCAAATGATCAGTGTGTTTTCTTCCAGCTCACTATAACTTTACTTTAGAAGGGAATTGATTGAGTTACAATTAAGATCAAATTAAAGGATGGATAATAGGAAGTAGGGAGATAAATCTTTCTCAAGTGGGAAGGGCATCAAAAGTTGGGGGGAAGAGGGAGGAAAGGGAGGGAAAGGAGATGAAGAAAGGAAAGAAGATGTGTTATGTCCATGTACCAACTGCACACAAGGAATTTAACACTATGAACTGCAAACACGATGCATACTAATAAAAGAATAAAAACAAAAAAACACAATATGAAACCTAGAGCTTCATAACCCTTTGTTCTTCTTGCTCTGATTCATTGTTTTACTATAATTTCTTAATTAAAATATCTCTTTGGAAAAGCAGGAACTATTTGCAGAAGCCTGGAATAGGGTTGGATGATTTCCACTGACAGCTCTACTGATGTGCACCTAGTGGTCAGCTAAGTCATCTGGGGTCCTAACTGCTGCTTTTGTCCGGTAACGTGTTACTGTAGTCGTTCTCACATGGGCACTGACATTAAAGTGCAGCGCAGTACTTTCAGTAGTCTGGTGGCTTCTCAGTTAGTGGCAGGAAAGATGCTGGAGCTTCCAAATACCAAGGCTCGTCTACCCCGAGGGTATGGCAAGGACATAATTTCTTTGTCAGTATGGGTGTTTTTAGACTGATCCTGAAAATTCTACTTTTCTGCTCTTGAAAGATGAGATTTCTCTAGGACATTCTCTAGTGAAAGAACCCAGAAGGCCCTCAAAGTCTTCCCTAGCGAGAACATTGAAAAGTATACTCAAAACAGGAGATGCCATATCCATTCCATGCTGTAAGAAAAGAGCTCCCACTCGTGGAGGCTTGAAAGCAGGGTCACCACCCTGAAGACTCGTGTTCTTATCAAGATCGCATAGGACAGACATGAGCGCTACACGCTACACGGAGTGTGGGGCCCAGCATAGCATTCCTACTAATGGAGAAAGTGGATCTATCTCCTCCCTTCTCCCCAGCCAAGTGAAGGGAAGAAATACAGATTACAGATAAAGGACTGCTCACACCCATCTCATTTTGAAGGATCTGAGTTTTCTAGAAGACTTTAGGTGTATCCCACGTTTATAGCAGCACAATTCATAGTAGCTAAGCTCTGAAAACAGCCTAGATGCCCATCCGTGAATGAGTAGATAAAGAAAATGTGGTGTTCATAAGGGCAGCAGAATAGTATTCATTACTGAGACCATAATGTTAATAAGTCAGACACAGAAAGTTATATATCACATGGCTTTTCTTACATAAGAAACCCAAAATAAATTAAAGAGCAAACTAAAGAAGAGATGGTGCAAAAGAGAGGCAGACTTTTTGGCAATGGGGGATAGAAGAAGGGGAGAAAGGGAGTGTAGGGAGTATAAAGACTGAATTCCCCAAAACTAACACGTATTACAAACATACACTAATAAAAAATTTAAACCTAACATGCGCTTATCATGTAACCCAGCAGCCCCCCTACAAAGACTCCAGGAACAATTCCAATTGTCTACTAATTTGACAGTATTGCCCCTAGATTAATGCCTTTTTGAAATTTTAGAAATTCCTCAGCAGAGTGACTGATATATATCTGCATAACCTAATGGGATTGTGCTGGGGATACATGAGGTCCTCTGCTCCTCTCTCTGCCTAGGGCCTGTCAAAGGGATGAGGCACAAGTACATCATGTGGTATGCAAGTCAGCAGCGTGGAAGCCCACAGCGAGGTCAGGAATGGTGGTGCACGTAGGTCCGTGAGCTAGAGGCTTACTCCAGAGAGGTCACAGGAAGGACAGAAAAGAAATCACCCTGCCTATCATAGGCTAGAGGCATTGCCCTCTGAAAGAGAAAGGAAGGGGACCTAGCACACTACCTACATACATGTTATTACTGTCGGCATTATTAAAAGTGTCTGCCTCTGGCACAATGTCTGGAGCCTATGTCTAAAATGTACCTAGTCTGATTATCAAAGAAGAAGCCTCTCCCCGCCTTCCTCCATTCCTCTCCTCTTCACTTCCTCGTTAGTAGGCTTTTTTATTTGCTCTTTGCAAGCTTGTTCTCTGCCCTGTCTATTGATTCAATTATGCTTGAGATATTTTGTGTCAGATTAAGAGACTTCTTTGCTATTTGTTGTCTTATTTTCTTTTTTATCGGTATGTTTGCAGTACATGATGATTCTATTCATTGTGGGGAGCCAGTACGTGTACACAACATATCTTAATCCTTTCTTTTAATCCCCTTTCCCTCCCTTCCTCCCCACTCTTTCCATCCGCTGATCCCCTTCCCCTTCGAGAAAGATCTCTCTCCCTGCTTCCTAGGATCTACCTTTTATTTTGCTCTTTATTTATGCTTTGGGTTTCTCATGGAAGAGAAAATATGTGACATTTAAGCTTGTGTATTTATTTCCCTTAATATTGTGGTCTCTTTTCTTATAACTAATTGGTTCTCTAATTTTATGGGCATTTTTGAAAACTTTATCTTATTTTTATTCTAAGTAGCTTATATAAATTTGTAATCAGGAATTGGCACCCTCAGGGGGGAAATTAGTGGCTTGTTCATATATCAAATAGCAATTCCTAAAATCCTCTTTCTTTCCAAATTCACTCCTCAGAGACACGTAATATCTGAGAATACCTGGACATCTTGTCTTAGCCAGCACAAGAAAGAGCCCCAAGGGCAAGACTAATGGTTTCACTCTTCACATATGTTCTCTTGAAATTCCATGAAATCATACATGTTCCAGGTAAAATTTTTCCCTAAAGAAATCATAAGTCTATCGCCAACCTCTCAGAATTTCTAAAGCAGAACCATTTTAACCAAACTTCTTTTCTTCAAGATGTCTGTTACTGCCTTCTTCAGAATATGGACTTCTTAATCAAAGACTTTGTCCTGTTGTAAATTTACCTAGAAGCTTCTCAGCTGTGAAGAAATCCTCCCTAGTATATATTGATTAGGATCGGTTAGATTATCCTACAGTAACAAATGACAGCCCCACCACCACCAATCTTATTTTGCAAACACACTGGAGATTTACTGTTCATATCATTCTGACTTGGTGAGCTTTTCTCAAGGGACCTCTTTAGGTATTCCACTGAGAAAACATGGTCCCAGGAGTTGCCATGAAAGGGAAGAGAAAGCTAGATAAACAGCCTTTCTTAAAAGTCAGGCTTAGAAATTGGCTCACATCATTTCTTCCACATTCTGTAACCCCAATCTAAGTGAAAGGAGACTGGATAATACAGCCATTAGTGTGCTTGTGTGTGTGAAAGACAACACATGGTGTTCACACTGCCATATGTTTACTATACAGGAAGCAGACTGGGAATTTCATAACCACAAGCCCCATGAGATACATGACAAAAAAATTTTATAGTTTGAAAGGATTTAAAAATTGAATTTCAGGGTTGGGGATTTAGTTCAGTGGCACAGCACAAGGTAGTGATTTTGATTCCTGGTACCAGAAAACAAAACAAAAAAAAAAAAAAACTGAATTTCAATGAGTAAAAAAGATGTGGTATTTTTATATAATGGAATATTACTCAACTATAAAGAAAGATAAACTTGAGGCTTTTATAGGTAAATGGATGCAACTAGAGACCATACTCAGAAGTCAAATAAATCAGATCCACATGTATAAACATCATATTGTCTCAGTAGTGTAAGAACCTCAAAGAGTAAATAAAATCTAAAAAGTACAATAGATATTGTGAAAGGGAAAGAAAATGCTCAAAGGGAAAGAATAACTGGGATGAGGGAAAAGGGAAAAAAAGAAAGAAGGAAAAAATATGTATATACAAGATAGCTAAGATAATGGTACTACTAATTTCTACTGCTTTATGGAAAGGAATAATTAATGTTTAATTGTTTGATCAATCTTACATGCCTATATTTGTTTAACTGAGTAACCAATTTGAAGATAACAATATGTAATACAACAACCATTGTTAATTTCCTATCACCTTGTCTGAAATTTGATATTGCTTTTATTGTTTTGTATTGTTTTGCTTATGTCTGTGTATATGTTTTATCTTTAAAATAAAAAAAAATTGAATTTCCCAAATATTTCCCTAGAGTTTGGAATAATAGAAAAATAAACATATTGATAAGTACACCCATCTTCTTATTCCCCCATCCACTCCTTCCTTTAACAACCATTTCTTTTACACAAGTCAAAACATGCACTTTGGCATATTTTCCTTGTAATGGTACATCTTAAAGATTATCCCATATCAGTACATACATTTGTATATACACATGTATATATAAATATATACAAAGGACTAGTTCATTTTTAGAGCTATTGTTACTCATTATTTTCTGTTATTAAAGGACAGATGTTATTATAGAACACACCTAACATACACTTTTGAACATATATGAAATTAATTCTGTCAACTAAGTTGCCAGGTAGGACTGCTGTAGTTTAGATCTAAAATGCCCACCAAAAGCTCATGTATTTGGAATGTGATTGGATTGTGCGGTATTATGGGTGGCTTGCTGTTGGAGATGAGGCCTGGTCAGAATAGGTGAGTCACTGCAGGTGTGACCCAGAAGGGTGTGTCTCCCTTCCCAGTCCCCTCATGAGTCTATACTTCATTTCTCTCCTGAGGGGAGCAGCCTTCCTCCACCAGGCTTTTCCACTGTGCTGCCAGCCATGAAGCTTCTATAATGTGAGGCAAAATAAACCTCTGGTCCTTTAAATTTCAGGTGTCAGGTATTTTGTGCCAGTGATGAGGAAAGTGACAAGGACAGATTCTGGTACCAGAAGTGGGGTCACTGCTGTGATGCTGACTGATCTTGTGGTTCAGAAGACTTTGGGACTTGTTTGTGGGAGGAGTTTGTAAAGCTTTGGCAATGCAGGCTGGAAAAGCAACCCTAGAATGTTTTAGGCCAAGTTGGGTGGGAGATTCTAGTCAGAGCTCAGAAGACCAGAATGCAGATAAAAAGGCAAATAGTAAAGAGTAGGTTCAGAAAATTTCAAATGAGAACAAGGACTCCTTTGGCAGTTGGACTCCAGGCCTTGTGTGTCATCCTCCGGCAGAAAATTTGTCTACTTTATGCTTATGTCCAGACACCTTGCAGGAAACTGAGATTAAGGGCAGCAGAATACTTAACCTGGCAGAAGAAATTTCAAGACAGCTAAATGTTCAATCTATAGCATGGTTACTGCTTGCTGCTTTTAGTGAGATCCATCTTGAGAAATAGTAGATAAAAGCTTATTTTAAAAGTTAGGAGAACAATTTTTTTTTTTACAATAGTCACATTATAGTTTCAGTACCTAGAATAATGGTAACTCTATGGCCCATCAAAAATTAAAGCAAAAATATTATAATGATTCATTTTTCACTTTATCTATTCTCTCTGCCAGATCTCTGTTAGTTTCTTCTTCACATTTTATAGTGAGGACAAATTTATTCTCTTTATCAGAAGATTAAATTGTGCTTTGATGAAACCAAAAAACTAAAAAGTAAAAAAATAAAAGTTTAAGTTTTACAAGAGAGATGGCATCCACAAAGACAGAGCAGAGGAAAATTCGCTTACATCAAAAACCAAAGCCAAGTGCTTTTGATTGGGACAATAGGAAAAATGACTCGAGGGCATGTCAGCAAGACCTCTCCACTTGCAGAATCAAGTGTGCAAGGTCATAAAGCTTTCATTTGAGGAGACTGTCCCTGGGGCACCATCCTGGGGAAGGACACATAGGAAATTGGTTCCTTTTGATTTGGTTCACAGTATCTTGACATCTAGACACTCAGAGACCTATGCAGTATCAGAAAAAGCCCCTGGCTACTGCTGGAGCCAGCAGTATACTTTGCTGTCATCCATACAGTAGTGGTTTTACAAACATGCAGAATGCAAGAGTTGTAGGGTCACAGAGACTTCTGTCTAGATTTCAGAAGATGGCCTGGGAGGCAAGGCAGTGTGTCCCTGAGAGGGCAGCGTGTGAAACTGAGGGTGAAGCTGAAAGTGCACTGGAGATTCCAGGAAGCTGGAGATGCCAAGCACCTGGAGAGTCTGAGGAAAGCCCCAAGGAATGACCAAAGCCAAGAAAGAAGGCATGAGAGCTGCAGCCACCAGCAATACCAGAGGGGCAGGGTTGCCCCTGCCATTTGGGGTTCACACCACCCTAAAACTTGCCCCAGGTGTTGGACACAGAGCACTGGATTTAATGATTTGTCCCACTGGGTTTTGGTCCCACTTCTTTCTATCCTCTTTCCTCCCCTTTGTAATGGTAATATTTATCTTGTGCTATTGTATGGCAGGAGTGTTTAACTTTCATTTTAATTTTACAGGGGCTCACAGCTAAGTGTTTGCTGAGTCTTAGAGGAGATTTAGGCTGTAGATACATCAGCAATGCTGGAACTGGTAAAACTTTGGAGACTATTAGAGACGGACTAAAAGCATCCTGCAGAAAGAGATGCCCATGAGTCTTTTGGGGGACAGGGTGGAATGCTATAGTGTAAACCTAAAATAACTCTTGCTTCCTGTTTAATGAAATCAGGGCCTTAGATTCAAGTGGGATGATGTGTGCACAGTATGTACAAACATTAGTCAAGACGTCTTATCCAGTGCAGACTCCAAGTCAAGATGGCTTTATTAATTAAAAAAAATCAGAAAATGAGCAAAGCCAAACAAAAGGACTTAAGATTTTAAACTGAGAAATGTTTGAAGACAGAAATCAAGTCATTAAACTTTGGGGCTCTAATATCTAGCTAGATCAAGATCCTAGTTCCTAGAAGGTTATTCTGATGTGCTCACATGGAGTGGCAATATATTCACATAGGTTTTTTGTGTGTGACATTTGCTCAGGTTGCTACAGTGGGGTTTTGGTAAAGAAGTACAATTTGTTTCATTGTGTATTAATAAAAATTAACCCCAAATCTCATTTTTGGTGATAAGCCACCCACTACTTCCATGAGCATAAACACCATTACTGTATTATGGCAACTCATATTTATCAATGAAATTCATATGAAAAGGTGAAGTTTTCACTTCCATGACTCTCACTTGCTTCTACTATCTAGTAGCTCTGAAACATTATAGCATTTAGTTCACTTTCTCAGTTTTGCCAAATCCATTTCTTAGATTCTGGCAAGGCTGAAAGAATGCATGGGGCAGGATTATTAATGTATTTGATTATGTTTTTGTATTCAATTATTTAGAATTAAGTTTCATAGAGTTCTCTTTTACATTCATTTTCTGGGAGGAGCTTCCAGGGCACCTGAGTGAGAGGCTACCTCATGACCACCTTAACTTTGAATGACCTCATCCTGAAGGCTAAAGTCTCACAGTCTGGGAGTTTTAATGACTAACAAACAACCAACTTTACAAGGTGCTGTTGACTAAATTCAGGAATAAATTAGGCTCTCTGTTAAAAGCAGTCTGGTAGCAGACAACCCATATGACTCAGCGTTCATTCTCATCGTGATGTCATCTGCATCATCACGTTATTATGGCCATCGCCTGGGCTGAAGGAATAGATTTAAAGACAGGTTTCCCGTAAAATTCCCTCAAGCTAAAATGTCAAACGTTGGAAGGATACGGAGCTAATGTAACTCTAGCACACTGGTAGCGCTCAGGTAAATTGGTATAAAATGAATTGGCCACACTTACAAAGCGGAACTTGTGTGAGTCGTAAGACCCAGTAGTTACATTTCTGGATATAATAGAAATGAACACATGCTTGTCTTTATAAAAAGACATGTTTTGGAAGATTCTTAGCAGCACTATTCATAATAGCCAAACACTGAAAACTACTCAAATGCCTATCAAGAACAGGACAATGAATAAACTGTGGTATGTTGGTATAAAGAAAGACAAAATAATCTACACCCACACCCAACAATATGGCTAAAACTCACAGACACAACACTGAGTAAGAGAATTCAAGCACACACACACACACACACACACACACACACACACACAAACAAACATGCCATAAGGCTACTTTTACTTAAGGAAAAAAAAATATGAGGAAACCAATTTATGCTGATCAAAGCTTCATGAGTAACAATTGAAGGGAAGAAGAAAGACTGTCTAGATACTAGTAAAAGTCTATTTTTGTATCTGAGTGCTGGTTGTATGGATGTGTTTAATTTGTAAAACCTCATTGGGTATGCTTCATTGGTGATTTTCTTTATGTAGTGTTCAGTTTAGTAAAAATTGCATTTAAAATTTCATTAAGACAGTAATGGAGCAAAACTTTAAAGAACTCTAAAGACAAAAAGAATGGATAAAAACTTGCAAACATCTGGGAGAAATCTTAAATAACGGACTAAGAAAACAGTCCATTAAACACACACACACTTTGATTTCTGAAATAGAGCTCCCTCTTCCAGGAAGAAGGTACAAAATAAGATCTGCTCTTTCCCACTGCTTACCACCAACTCAAGCATAGATTCTATTCAAACCAGAAAGCTGGAAGTCAGAGAGCTGTTACCTCTGTATCATAGTCAGCCTCTGCCTCCTTACCAGTGGTCTCTCTGTATCTGTTTAGTGACCACTGACCACATAACCTTCTTTCCTACAAGCTGCAGAGAGGCATTGTAGAATGTATAATTACTGTTCATAATATCTGATGAGCAGGATTGGCTACAGAAGGCCAGGTGAGTATTGAATGCTAGAGTGATGAGAGATTTCCTCAGCTTCTTGAGGTATAATCTCTCTACTTCATTTAAATCAGGGAGTCAGGCAGAAGATCTCTCCCATGGGTACTCTCTTTTTATATCTTTTTATTTAAATTATTTTCAGAGAGGTTGGTTAAACGTGCTGTTAAATGAAGAAAAATAGTCTCCAAGAAAGAGACATAAATCAGAGAAGGCTCCTCAAATGATAGTTAAGCCATGACCAGAGACTAAGAATTATAAATTATGCAACATAAAATGTGTATGGTAAAAGAAATGATGGAGAATTTGTTTATCTCTTAGGTAGTATATTGGTTTTCCACTGGTGCTGTGTCAAATTGCTATAAATTTATTGGCTTAAAACAGAACAACTGTATTATTTTACAATTCTGACACAGAACACACTGCACTAAAAAAAGAGTTGGCAAGGACACATTCCTTTGAAGGCTCTAGGGAGACAGCCCATTTCAACATCTTCAGTACTTCCTGATTTTGACTGATAGACCTGAGCTCGAACAAGACTGGGCTAAAAAGGGAGCAGGAGGAGTTTATGGAAGGATTTTAGCTTATTGCAGGTAGTTGGAACAAATTTTGAACAACTCAACAAAATCATGCTGAGATTTTATCAGAACTGTGTTAAACCAGTTTATCAGAACTGTGTTAAACTGTGTTCGTTCCATCAGTTGGAACGAACTGATGTTTTTCTTCTATTGAGACTCTTAGGCCATGAAATGGTGTGCTTTGCTATTTAGAAATTATTTTATTTCATCAGCATTTACATAGTTTTAACATGCAATTCCTGTACATATCGAGTATTTAATTTATCTCCTATTGTTTCTGAGTCATTGTAAATAATATTGTTTTTACTTGTGTCCCTGCATACTTTAATTAATTTATATTTATCTTATATCCTGCTGCCTTGATAAACTCACTTATTAGTTCCAATATAGTCTATACTAAGTAGCCAAATAATGTTATCAATTGTAATTATGTGGAAAACAAAAGATGTGCACCAAGCACCATGCTATGAAAAACATCAAGCAGCTGCATAAAAGGACATTTACAGAGGCATTCTGCTGATAGCCCCAGCTGAGATTCCACTGTGGACCATTTTATTGGGATGAATCATTTCGCTGCCAAGATGAAAGTGGATGAGAGAGCTTCAGTGATTCCAGACCTTGGTTGTCAAGTCATGATCAGATGTAGTCTTCTCGGAGGTCCCAGACCCCATGGAAGAGAGCTGTCACCCAACTGTACCCTTTCCAACTTCTTAATCCACAGAATTTATAGGTATAACAAAATGTCACTAAGTTTAAAGTAGCATGTTATGCACCAATAGTAACTGGAACAAATTATATCAACAAAAGTTGCCATGGAATAAGAAGCTGTACTCAAAGAGTGAAGGACAGCAGATGGAGCTTCTGGAGAGATTTCAGAGAAATGCTAGCACGCTTGGTGCTATGACGTCACTTGCATAAGTTTCTGCTGAAATCAGATGCCATTTCTTGGAACTGCAGGTGAAAATTCTTGAAAAGAGAAAATAGTTCTAGCGTTAATATGCTCTTTGAAATGGAGGTAAGTCCTTAAATTAATTGACTACTTTGCAAAAATTGTTTTCTACTAGGATTGGCTTAGTTACTTGCAAGTGGTAAGAATGGGAATTTCCCACCATCTACAGAAATGAGGATCACAGAACAAAGCAGAGTTTACCTATGGAAAAAAGTAAAGTCCCATTTCTGTATTCTTGATTTGTGACTTTAAATTTTAAGCTCCTCATGTTTATAATTATTTCTTAGTTTTAGTATCACTATTCATGGCTATACTCTTCATCACTATATCTCCTTACACTACATAGATCTTTGCACAGCTTGCCGGAGAAGCTCAATAAATATTTGTTGGTTAATACATGAGTAAGTGAGTGAATAGAAATACCTGCTAATTGACAATCATCAGGATCAGCATAGTAAAATTCTCACATCAATCCGTAGACAACTTTAGCAAACATAATTCTTTTGTTCACAATGAAAATCACTACTCCCTTCCAATTAATTTAATCCCAGTTCTGAGCTTACTAGCCCCTGGGATCTCAGAAATACCATGCCAGTCAGGGCAGGGCATTTTCTCCCCTCCAGTGTCACCCCTAGTGACTTTCTCAACTGAAACCAGTCTATCCAGCACTTTTGCAATAAGACAAAAGCATCCTGAAGACCACATACATCTCCATGTAGCTGTTTAACAATAGTCACTGTAACTAGTACAGCTGGATGTAGTCCATGGCCGGCAGCAGGTAAATAATACAGATTCCAGAAACTACATGAATCAAAGAGGAGTGAGAAGAATCTCTTTGTAGGAAGAAGAATTTTTCCCATGTTTATTATTCCAAATGTATCTGCATGAGATTAAACATTCCCATAGAGGCAAATTCAGCTTCTTTTCCGTATAAAATTGGCTATGATTTTTCACTGTTACCCATTTGTGCAGTTCTTGTGTTTGCAAGCTATTCTCTGAATATGTTAAAACCGAAGTTAAACAAAAAATCCATCTTAACTCAGTGAAGATTGAACACAACCTCCCCCTAGTATCTTCTTACTCTTTTGTGTTAATGAGTATGTTTAAATGTATTTCAAAAGAGATGACATGAATCCGAATTAAAAAAAAAAAAAAATTAAAACTAATCCTTAGTGGATTAATGAATGGGGAGTGTCCAGGAGACAATATCCATTAGAATGCAGTGTATGAGAGACAGGGGAGAGTGGGCTGGGATGGGAAATGGGGGCCTACAGGCTTGTTAATCAGAAGTGATTATGGCTCCGAATCGTTACCCTTGGCACATAAATATCCACGAACTGGTCACCGCATTGTTAACTTTGTAACTGTACTTTGTTTCTGGCACTCAAAAACTCAAACTATACTTTAATTGAGAATGGACAACCAATAGGCTGCAAACTCTTGCTTGGTGATCCAAGCAATTCACTATCAGAGCAGACTTTCCTGAGGGCTGAGGAGCAGTAAGAGACAATTATACCTGGGTCTTTTGCATTTCTGTGTGTCCTGAAAACAAGGCATTGCCTGCTCTTCATCAGATACTACCTTTCGAAAGATAGCAAAGTTTACATACAGTCTTGGGAGATAGAGATTCAATCTTTCACGAAGCAAAGGACAGGCATGCTGCTGTCTGTTTTAAAATACTCGAATTCCCTAAGCTGAGGGGTATCTCCAGAGTATAATGCACTGCATAGGCACTGATCTCTGACAGCTTGGCATCCCAGTGATTCCCAGCACTCTGAGAATATGGGAATTTGGGACATAGGAATCAGCACAAAAATGTTGATGGATATTCTACGGCCATTACTGTGAGATCCAAGTTGTCCCTGGTTCAGAAGGCCCATGTCTTCATACACCAGCCATGAGAATGTGGCACATTAACTTGTTAGCTGAACACTGGAGAAAACCTTGGGCTCTTCACAACTCTTAATATAAGATGTTCAGGAATAGAAATAAAAAGTCTCTGTACATTTCTGTAAAGTATGGCTGAGAACACAAGTGTGGTTGGATGTGCTTTAATACATCAACTCCATTACCTTGTGATTCTTACTAAGGCAGCATAATTACAATGATAATGGGAAGATAATGAATCAGCAGAGAGTCAGTGACGTGACGTGTGAGCTCCAAGGGAGAAAGAAGAGAAGAGAGAGTGAAAGCAAGGCGGCCGTAGGCTGCTGGCTCCCTGAGAAAGAGCCCTCTGACGCTGGCACTGGGAGCTAGAGAAACCCTGGAATTTCAGTGTGTGGAATCTGAGAGGAGAAAAGATCTGTTTGCTCATAAACCAGAGAGGGACTAGGCACCTATGTCCTCCTAAAGCATGGTATGAGGACGAAAGGTAGCATAAGTATAAGGGTTGTCTAGGTGGAGGGATGCCTCTTTGCCACTGGAGTTCAGGAGCACAGCCAGAGGACACAAAATTATGTCCATGGGGGTACAGAGGCCATCTCAGTGGCATGAGGAGAGCATCCTAGGAATACACATGAACCAGTTCCTGAAAGTGGGGAAACAATGCACATAGTGAGTAGAAGACGATAACGAAGGACAGTTAGGCATCCTCTTGGTACCCCGCAAGCCCTGTGGAACTTGGACCCATCTGAAGCAAGCACATTAGAGTTCAGATATCCTGGAAGCAACTGAATTGGATAAGATTTAATCTCCACCAGTAGGAGAAATGGTGACTTAAAATTAAAACTTTTTGCAAAATGAGGTGTGCTTTTTTTGTTTGTCTTTGTACATTATTTGTGACCTGAAATAGGTACTCTCTAGACTGGCACTCCTAAGTCAATAGGATCCTAAGAATACATTCACTGTGATTTAACACTTTTATAAAAGGAAAAATCATGTCTTCTTTTATACTCTTGGCTCGAGTCTCCTGCATTATCCAGCTCTTGTTATTTATGGGCTCCCAGAGTCGCCCGAGGTTTGAAGCCATGACACAGTCCACCTGACTTTATTTCCACAGCAAAGGGATTTTTTTAAACCTACCTTTAACCAAACAACTGGAAGTCATATAAATAATGGAAACTTCTCCACTCTGTCCTACCCTCCTCTGACTTGCTCCTTTGTAATGCAGGGAATTGACAGTTTCAATTAAATATGTGTTTCCCCATATAAGTAAAAAATAATAAGGCAATTTGACTTAAAACAGTCTCAGTTTCACATGTAAAATTACTACGTGTCTCATATTGCTCAGACCCTAGGGAACTTTAAGTTCATGCATATTTTCTAAGTATCTCTGCATTCCTTCAAAATTATACTGTAAGGGGTCAATCTTTATGTGTTTTCAAAACAGGAATGTCAATGAAATTGGAAAAGTAGATAAATTTGCAATGTTATGTAAAACTTTTTCTCCCAGAAAAAAAAATTTAATAAGATTTTGTAATAATCACACAGAATTTCCTAAGGTAAAAAAAAAAAAAAAAAAAGATTCTCCTAAGCCAAAACATGCTTAAAAACCTTACTTCTTTAGCAATGTCTGAAGGAATTTAAGGTGACCAGGGCAAAAGAGAGGAAAGTTATATGTTTCAACAAGGACATTTGATAGAAATTAGTCAATTCGAGGTAAAAGTTATATGTGGGACACACACACACAAAATAGAATGAAATTATACTTGTTGAACACGTATTTTTCACACACCAGCCTTGTGTATGCGCCTCTTGCCCCGTTTATGATGTGCTCACATTACACTAATGTGTAACTCTCTGTGACTGCTCTCTATATTTGCGAGTCCAACTCTGACCTTCTTTTCACACATACATAAATCTGAACCCTCTCCTAAAGCCTGATCTAGCTGATGTATACATACTTCACACATTCTCAGTCCTAACAGACTTCTCCACATCAATAAACCCAACAGACTTCTGCAACTCTCACCGTCTGCCCAGTAACTCTGTCTTAATTCTTCAATCTGTCACCTGTGTTTGACAGTCCAATGATCCTTGGTGCTTTCTGAGGTTTGAGAATGTGACCGATGTAATTTTCTTATTCCCCAAAGAGCCAGCCCTTCATTTGTACTCAATAAACCACTTATTGAATTGAAGCAACTCTGATAGCTTCCAGAATATAAAGATTAAATTCCCTAACTCTGACAAGAAACTGTCTTGTGATCTTCCAGCGAGAATGTACCAGAACAATGGTCCCAGTTGAAATCGTGGACTGTGGGTGTCAGCTCACCGGAAGCAACACTCAGAGATCAATCATAACTCTTCGCTGGGGACTTTTGAGCTCTGACTGCCGAAGTTTTCTGTTAGGAAAGGTAAAGGAAAACCGAGTTCAGCTGTTTCTTATGGCCTTCGTTTCAGAGCTTATGCTGCAAATAACATATTAAGTTGATGAGTAAAGTTGAAAGGAAGCATAAAGATGACATTCCCCTCCATCCGGACATGATTTTCAGTTTATAGCAAAGGTGGCCGACCAGAGAGAACACGATTCTGACTGTAATACTTTCCAGAAACTTGGAGAAGATAATTTCATGGCACAAAAACACTTAGGTTCATCCATCCCTGACAAAGAGCATATAAATATGGCCTGCAGTATCTTTCTTCTTTATTAGCTGTCAAGGCATTACTTCTTGAGTTAATCCACGTCTCTTCCTTCTAATCTAATCAACCCTGTCTTTCCCAATTGTGCATTTCTCGTGCTTACCATGATGAGATCTTGGTAACCAGTTTTGCAGAGAAAAGAAATAAAAAGATTATTTTTAGAGTGAGAAGCTTGTTTATTCTCCTCGCTTTACAGTTTGATTTCAACTGGAGTTACTCACAGAAAACTGTATGAAGTTCACGCCAATACCCCTAGCTTTATTCTTGACTACGGCCCTTGAGCTTGACAAACACCTTTTTTATTATGAGTAAAACACCAAATACTCCTGTTCACTAGAAGTTATGTTTAGAATTATTCTCATCCTGGTGAAACACGTCTACTGCAAACATGTTCATGAACTGTAAGAGTAACACTAATACCGCGGTGACGGGGACGGCTCTGTGGGACATCAGGGAGCAGAGCAGCTTCATAACCAACGTCCTCTGCACAGCACACTAGCTGTGGAACCCTAGGCTGCACATTTCATTTCTGAATTTCAATTTCTTCATACTAAAAGTGCTGTGAGGTCCATTTTTTTGAGGATCACATAAAACATGAAACCTCTAATAGACAATTGTTGATAAATGTTTTCTTTCCGCACTTACGCTTCTGGTCACATAGTTTGCACAAGTAGGAGTTTATTTTTATAGTATAACAAGAAGTCTGGAGGCACAGAACCCAGGGATGCAAAACTTGACAAAGTCGTCTAGGACCCAGGTCACTCGCGGCTCTCTTACCGCCTACTAACCTCAGCAGGCGTCTTTCATCCTTAAAACCACAGGATAGCTGCTCTACTGCCCGATGATACTTTTGATTTATGCTAGTGTTATACATGTTCTCCATCTTTTTACTTTTAATCTACCAGTAGTAGATTTAGTAGGTTCAGTAGATTTTAGGAGGAGGAGGAGTAGATTCACAAGTAGTTTTCTTGTGAAAAACATAGTTTTTAATTCACGCAACAGGAATTGCCTTTGAAGGTGTATTGACACCACTGACACTGCCATCTAAAGTTGTTATTGACACCATTGGATGAATATCTCCCAATATCATGGTTAGTGTTTTCAGTCCTTGCCCTGGGTGTTTGGTTTTTGTTGTTGTTCTGGTTTTATTTTGCTTTTATCTTTCACTCTTTTTAAATCTTTAGTTTGAGTAAGCATTTTCTCTGCTTTAGAAGGATAGGATATATTTTATCTTAAAGGTAGTCACTTTGATTTGTAACTGTTAAGTATGTAAAATATAAGTATGTTGGCCTCCATTTCTGTTACTGATAATTGAACATTGTATCTTACTGCACTTTGCTCCTCCTTAACCCTATACTTTTTTTAACCTTTGACAGTGGTAACGCTTGGTTACCAATGTGAAGTTATTCCATGCCCTCTTTCAAATAATGTGAGTGGCTTATCATGGCATTCCTAAGTCTTCCCTTCTGGGCCTTACATCATTGCCATCCTTCATTTTAGTGATTCATAAACTGTCAACACTAGAATCATGATTGTTATTACTATTTTAAAGACTCATCCATGAGGTCAATGCAGAATAAGAACAATTAAAAGTGTTACCATCATTTGCTCTTTTGTCTAATGTATTTTCCTCCTTTCTGAAGAATTTCATTTAAGGCTTCTCACAAAACAGTGATGGCAACAAATGTCTCCACTTTGTCTAAGTGTGTATCTCTCCTTTACTTCCGAAGACCAGTTTCACTGGATTTAGAATTCTTAGTCGATGGGTTTGGATGGAGATCGAGTCTTCGTTTCTGGTTTTTGTTTGTTCATTTTTTCCCTTTAGACTATCTTCTTGTTTCACAGTTTCTGAAGAGCAGTCCAAAGTAATTTTTATCCTTGCTGCTCTAGAAATAAGCTGGAGTTTTCTTCTCCTCTGACTTCTTTCAAGATATTCTTTATGCCTTTGATTTTTCACAGTTTGAATTTGTAGAGGTTTTTGTTTTACGCTGTGTTGTGTTGTGTTGTGTTTGCTATTTATTCTATTTGGTGTTCTCTGGACTTGTATTTAAGTATCTATCATTAAAATGCTCAGTCATCATTGCTGGGAATAGTTCTTTTGCTTCCTTCTTCTGGTACAAAAGAATATCTCATTTCATTGCACACTTCTTATTCACTTTGCAGCTATGGTTTGATTTGTGTTTCTTTTTGAAATTTTCTATACAATTTAAAGATTTGTGGAATTCTGCATCAAGCAAGCCTGTCAGAGCCATTTTTCCACAAGCATGTGCCCACTTTGTGTCCCATTTTAGTAATTCTTACATTTCAGGTATTTTCACTATTATTCTACCTTTTGTAGTGATCTGTAATCAGTGACCTACAGTGTGACTGTTGTAACCCCATGGGTCCACCACCAACTGTGCACTGCAAACGTAACAGGTGGATGTGCTATGTGTTCTGACTCTCACCTGCCCTGCAGTTACCCATCTCTATCCCTCTCTTTCACCCTCCTAATCCTTAAGAAGCAACAGTACTGTAGTTAGACCAATTATTAACCCTACAGTTGCCACTAAGTGTGCAAATGAAAGGAAGATTCATACAACTCTCATTTTATGTCAAAAAATAGAAATGACTGAGTTAGTGAGGAAGGCGTACAAGCATCTAGGAATGGATGAAATATGGGATTCTTGCACCAAACAGTACGCCAAGCTGAGAATGCAAAAGAAAGGTTCTTGAAGGAAGTTATAGATGTTATTCCAATGAGCACAAGTAATAAAAAAGTGAACCAGGTTTATTGCTTGCTTGGAGAAAGTTTGAGTGGTCTGCATAGGAAATCAAACCAAACATAACATTCCCTTAAACTGAAGCCTAACCTAGAGCAAGGCTCCAACTCAGTTCAATTGAGCAAAGACAAAGAGAGGTGAGAATGCTGCAGAAAATGTGTAAAACTAGCAGAGATTGGTCTGTGAGGTTCAAGAAAAAGCCATCTCCATCAAAATGCAAGATGGAGCAGCAGTTGTTGATTAGGAAACCCAGCAAGTTATCCAGAAGGATTCAGCTGAGGTCATTGATGAAGGTGGCTAGCTACTAAAACAACAAATATTCAACCTAGACAAAATAGCCTTACTTGAAAGAAGATCTCATCTAGGACTGTCATAGCTACAGAGGAGAAGTCTACTGTTGAGATTTTGTGATCACCAGTAAATATTCCTTTAAAAATATTACCACTCAATGAAAACCCACAATGTAGGAAAAAATACTTGCTAGCTGTTCCTCAGATAAAGAACTACTTTCTGAAATAGAAAATAAATATATGAAGAACTGAATAAGTAAATAAATATATAAAGAATTGAAAAAAATTGGGTGCCCCAGATTTAAAGACCCAATTAAAAAATGGGCATCTGAAATGACTAGATACTTCTCAGATAAAGAAATACAAACACCAAATAAATATATGAAAAAATGTTCAACATCACTTGTCATTCAAGAAACACAAGCTAGATTAACACTGAGATTTTATCTCATTCCAGAAAGAATGGCTACCATTAAGAAATCAACCAGTAACAAATACTGGTGAGGCTGTGAGGAACAGGAATCTTCTTCACTGTTGGTGGGAGTGTAAATTGGTGCAACCACTGTGGAAATCAATGTGGAGATTCCTCAGAAAACAAGGATAAAAGTCCCACTAGACCCAGCTATTCCCCTTCTTGGTGTCTTCCCCAAAGAACTAAAAAAATCATACCACAGCACTATATGCACACCCATGTTTATAGCAGCACGTTTAAAATAGCTAAATTTTGGAAACCACCCAAATGTTCATCAACTGATGAATGAATAAAGACATAATTCTTTTATACAATAGAGTACCACTAAGCTGTAAAGAAGGATAATCTTGAGACATTGCTAGGTAAATGGATGCACCTTGAGAACATACTCTTAAGTGAAATAAATCAAACACACGTGTGTAAATACCACACTGTTCCTCTGCTGTAAGAAACCAAAAGTGTAAAGGAGGACCAAAATGTAGAATACATATTGTCAAATAGGAAGAACATGTTCAAATGAGCAGGGGAACTAGGGAGGGGGGTAGGTGGAAAGAAAGAAAAGGAAAAGAAAAAAGAAAGGTAAAAGCAAAAAAAGCTTTTGCAAACAGGGAGGGAAAGAGGGGTTAAAGGGAGGAGAGGGGAATGGGGAAAAAAAAGAATCAACATATATCCTATACAGGTACAAATTCCCTATGATGAATGAGATCATTATGTATACCTAAAATGTACCAATGTCTTAGTCACTTTTCTCTCACTGCTGAAACAAAATACTCAATACCCAAAGTTAAAGGATAAAAGATTTAGCTCACAGTTTGCAGAGGTTTCAGGTTATAATCGACTGTCTCCAAGGCAGGAGGGCACATAGCAGAGGGGCAACAGTTCATGGTAGCATAAGACAGCAAAAACAACAAGAGAGGGACAGGAGTCTTTCTGTCCCTTATACTGTGTGCAGGCTACCTGCCCTAGGGGGGGTGGAGTACTCACACCCTTAATCCCAGCATTGAACTATGAATCAATCACACACTCTAAATTCAGCCTCTGAAAAACTCCTATGACCACATGAGGCTTTGGGGGAACATCTAGACACAAATAATAACAACCAATAAACAATTAATTTTTAAAAATATTGCTACTCATTGACAACATATCTGGTCACCCAAGAGCTCTGATGAAGGTTATAGTGAGATCAATGTTGCTTTCATGCAGGCTCACACAATAGCCATTCTGCAGCACACAGATCAAGAAGTAATATTGACTTTCAAGTTTCATTAAGGAACATATTTTGTATGGTATCTGGGCCCTTGAGATGCCTCATTGGATTCTTTCTTTAAGATTGCTCTGTTTTTCTAATGCAAGCATGCAGAGCTATAAACTTCCCAACTCCCCTCCTACAGCTGCTCTCTTTTATTGTGTCCCACAGATCATGAGGCGTATGTGTCCATTATCACTGGTTTCACATTTTTAAATTTCTCCCCAGTTTCTTCAGTGACCCATTACTGCCAGTGCAGTGATTCCTCTGATGGATCTAGGCAAAGAAACTGAAAATCTGCAAAGTTTCACCGCAGTAGACGTCACTAAGTATGCTCATGATGAATAGGTGGTGGTCAAAATATCAAACATTCTCAGGAGTTTAGAAGACATTGATTCCAGGCTTCATGGGTGACTTCAAATATTTCAGACCAGTGGAGGAAATAAATATACAAGGGGTAGGAACAGCAAGGAAACTAGAAGCAGAAGTAGAACCTGAAGCTGTGACTGAATTGCTCCCATATCCTTTAATAGAAGAAGAACTTCTGCCTACAGAGAAGCAAAGAAAGTGGTTTCTCACAACAGGATCTACTACTACTGGTGAAGATGCTATGAACGTTAGTGGAAAGACAGTGAAAGATTTGGAATCTTTCATAGGCTTATTTGATAAAGCAGTATCGGATTGAAAGGAATGATTCCAATTTTGAAAGATGTAGATCTTCCAAAATGCTGCCAAAATGCTATCAGACAGCACTGCAGGCTACAGAAAAATATTTGAAAAAGCAAGACTCAATCGATGTTGCAAACTTCATTGGTGTCTTCTTTTAGGAAATTGCTACAGTCACCCCATGTTTCAGCCACCACCACCCCAATCAGCCAGCAGCCATCAACATCAAAGCAAGACCAGCACATGACTCTAACTCACTGAAGGCCCAGCTGATCATTAGCATTTTAGCAATAAAGTATTTCTAATTAAACAATGAAGTACTTTGTTTTTTAGACATAATGGCATTGTACCTTTAATGCACTTAATAGAGTGTGTGAAAGCATAATGTTTTGGGGGGTCTTTTTTGAGACAGGGTCTCACTATGCAGTTCAGTCTGGCCTTGAGCTCACTTTGTAGCCCAGGTGGGTCTTGAACTCACAAAGATCCTCCTGCCTCAGTCTCCTAAGTGCTGGGATTACAGGCGTGCACCACCACACCTTGCTCAAACATAATTTTATACGTGCCAAGAAACCAAAATTTTCAGTGATTCCCTTGATTATGATCTTCACTTACTTGGGTGCTCTGGAATAGAACTTGCAATATCTCTGAAGAACACTTATGTACTTTCTTGAATCGTACCATGTGCTTGAAGATCATGTTCTGTCTTTTGTTCTTTTTCTCTTTGCATTTCGGTTTTGGAAGCTGCTACTGACATTTCTTCTAGTCCAATCCACAGATGAGCTCCTCCCAGGCAGTCTTCATTTTTCCTGAAGCATTTCTAATTTCTAGCGTTCCTTTCTGCTTAATTCTTAGAGTCTCCATCTCTGCTTGTTTTGCCCCTCTGTTCCTGCATCTTGTCTAGTTTTTCCATTTGAGTCCTTAGCTTGTTCATCAAGACTGTTTTAAATTCTTCATCTGATAATTCTCAGACTACTGCCTTAGGTAAGTCTGGGTCCAGTGCTTGCTCTGCCTCTTCAATCTTCCTTACTGTTTTAGTCCGCCTTGCAATTTTTTTGTTGAAAACTAGACACAGTTACTGGGTAAAAAGAACTGGCATGAACACATTTTTAGTGTGAGATATTATGTTTGCCTGGCTAACGGTCATGCAATTTACATAATTATAGATGTCAACATCTCCACCTGTCTCTAGTGTACTTGTTTCTGTCTCCCTTGCTGTCATTGGGTGCTCATAAAGCCTTCTTAAAGAAGGTCTTAAAAATGTGGTTTCTTTAGTCATATTCTATTATTGTTGTTATTGATTATTATTATTCAGGAGCCCTACTGATGTTTTGCTAAGGTTTGGGTGGAGGAGAAACATCATCCAGTCTTACAAGGAGGTCTCAGTCTTTTGTGAACCCGTGATCCTAGATAATGATCTGCACAACTGCTTCTCAGAGCCCCCTCACCCCCGCCACCCTTGTGACACTGAAAAGCTAGAAGGAGCTTGATTTGGGTGTTGCCCTGCCCCTACGTGGAACACTAGAAGGAATTTCATGCTCAAACTGTGTTCCACCAAAAATTAAATTCCAAACCACCATACCTCAGAAGATGATCTTATTTGGAGACACAATCTTTATACAGGTAATAAGGTTAAAGCAAGATATTTTTGAGTTTTTTAAACTTATTTAGAAGTACGTGTTTGAGCTGGGCATAGTGGCTCATGCCTGTAATCCCAGCACTCAGGAGGCTGAGGTAAGATGATCATTGCAAGTTTGAGACCAGCCTGAGCTACAAAGTGAGCTCAAGGCCTGCCTGAATTGCATAGTGAGACCTTGTTTGAAAAAGACAAAAAAGAAGAAGAAAGAGAAGGAGAAGGAGAAGAAGACGAAGACGAAGACGAAGACGAAGACGAAGACGAAGAAGGAGAAGGAGAAGGAGAAGGAGAAGGAGAAGGAGAAGAAGAAGGAGAAGAGGAAAAGAAGAAGGAGGAGTTTGTACTAGTTTACATCCCCACCAATAACACAGGAGAGTTTGTTTTTCCCCACAGCCTTTCCATCACTTGTTATGATATGATTTCTTGAGTATAGCCATTTTTCTGGAGTAGGATGAAATTTCAGTGCTGTTTTAATTTGCATTTCTCCAATGGCCAGTGGTGTTGAACATTTTTTCATGTATCTATCGGTTATTTGTATGTCTTTTGCGGTGTGTCTATTCATTTCAACTTCTTATTTTTGATTAGGTCTTTTGTTGGGGGAGTCTAATTTTTTGAGTTCTTTATATATTCTACATGTTAGTCCTCTCTCTGAGGAATAGCTGACAAAAATATCTTCCCATTGTGTAGATTGTTTCTTCACTGTGTTGGTTGCTTCCTTTGCTGTGCAGGTTTTAATCTGATATGACCCCATTTGTTAACTCCTGATGTTATTTCTTGTACTGCTGAGGTTCTGTTCAGAGTGTCCTTGACTATATCTATGACTTCAGGAGTTTTACCTACCTTATCGTCAAGTTTGTTAAGTGTTTCTGCCTTAGTATTTAGATCTTTGGTCCATTTTAGTTTAGTTTAGTACATAGTAAGAGGTATGGGACTAGCTCTGTCTTCTGCAAATGGAGAGTCAGTCTTCACAACACCATTTGCTGAAGGGGCTGGCTTTCCTCCAGCGTATGTTCTTGACCCTTTTGTCAAAGGTCAGGTAGCTAAATGTGTCTGGGGTTGTTTCTTTGTCCTCTATTCTGTTTTACTAATCTATATATCTGTTTTAATCACTGTAGCTTTGTAGCATAACTTGAAATCCAAGATTATGATGTCTGCTGCTTTGTTCTTGCTACCTAGTGTAGTTTTTGTTATTCTAAGGCTCTTCTAGTTCTGAATGAATTTTAAAATTGTTTTCGCTAGTTCTGTGAGGAATGCTGTTGGTATTTTGATTGGGATCACTTTAAACCATATCACAGTTTTGGGAGTATGGCCATTTTTATGTATTTGTTCTGCCTACCCAAGAACAAGAGATATCTTTCCATTTTCTAATGTCCTCTTTGATCTCCTTTTTCACAGTTTTGTAGTTTTACTGAACAAAATTTTTACCCCTTTGGTTAGTTTAATTCCTAGGTGTTTAATTTTTCTTCATGCAAGGCAAGGTACTTGAGGGGAGCTAGGCCTTAATACAATGTGACCAGTGATTTGAATGAAGAGTTGTACATTAAGGTAAGATGATCTAAAGACTCAGAGGAAAGACTGACATCTGAAAGTCAAGGAGAAAGACCCAGAACAGATCTTTTATGCACAACCCTTGGGAGAAAACAACCTTGTTGATGCCTTTATTTTAAACATCTAGCCTCCAGGACTACAAAAGAATAAGTTTCTGTATTTAAGCCACTCAGTCTGGGGTACTTTCTTACAGCAGACCAAGCCAACTAGTTTAGAGTTGGATATTTCCCCTCTCTGAATTGGTTAGGCTCTGATAAGATTTCAGACAGAGTCTAATAAAATAGTTTCTTTGAAGCCAGCTTCACTAACCACTTGCCAGTCTTATTTAAATACAGGATGATCAAAAATTGCATTTTTTTATCATGTTTATAAATTAATATAACAGGAAATAAAAAAATGACAGTTTTATCAAACGTATTCAATACAAGAATCGACCGACTGAAATGACACCTGCCTGAGCGATGCTAGGAAGAGTCAGCGCATACACAAACGTGGTGCCCTGGTGAAGCTCAGGGTATGCTGCAAAGTGGCTGAGAAAAACCGAATACTTTGAGCAGGTTTCCTAGTGGCTACTTTCCCCCTCTTCCTGCAGGGAGCATGAAGCCGTTTTCCTCTGATCTTCACTGTGAGAACATTCTAGAGCTGTTCCATGCAAAACCCAAAAAAGTACGGCAGTTTCCCTGAACTGCCCCAACCATGAGTTCCTAACTGTCAAACTTGTCCACAGTAAGCCGCTAGCAATTCGTCAATCCTATTTAGGTTTTCCTGCTCCGAGAATGGTTCCCACAGAGTTTTCTGTTCATGGGTTATGATTCTTGGCATCCACCACTCTGTCTTCCCACTCTGAGACCAGCAGCGTGCTCTGATGGAGCTAAAATAGAGCTGTTGATTTTCAACTTATGGAGACTTTTTTAAAAACTGTTGTTCTGTGGGTGAAGATAATGACTTCCAAGCTCCTTACATGCTAGACTGGACACCAGAAATTCTCCTTCAGGCATTCTACCCATGCTCCAGTCAGGAGGAAGCACGGTCGAAAGAAGTCTGTGCTATTTAAGTTCACACTATCTATTTAATCAAGACAATAATTTTCCCAGAAACTAAATAGACTTTCACTTAAGTCTGTTGGCCAGAACCTGATCACATTGGTGTCCTGGCTGCAAAGGAATCTTGCGATGTATTTTTAACTGAGCACAGGCCAAGCCCTCACAACTTAGGACTCTGATAACAAGAAGACAAGGATGGAATGGATACTTTGCAGAATGCAACCCAGCTCAACATTTTAGCTCTACTACACCCATCCAAACCAACTGGTCCATCATAAAACATGTGCATCTCCTCCCCTAGAGTAGAGCTTCAAAGTCTCGAATTTTTGCATCTGGTTAGAGTGGGGATATTTCTTAAAGGTGCTCGGTGATCTCTGTCAGATCTAATGACTAATAAGTTAATTTCCCCAATGAACTAACACTTGTCTCAGAAAAAGAATAACCAAAATTAAAACTGAGCAAGAGAGAAAGGGAAACATACAATAGTCCCTAAGAAATAATTGAATTTTTCTAGACAGTAGTAGCAAGGATTCCCTGCTCCAGCAACAAACTAAAATTCTGAATATCCAAGCTGAGTCTTAGATCTCATTGTGTTCGAAATCAACACTGTCCAATAGAAACGTAACATGAGCAAAGCCCAGACTTAATATAGTTTTAAATTTCCCAGTGACCCCACTTAAAAAGAGACAGACTTAATTAATTTCAACAATAAATTTTATGTAATACTATATATCCAAAATCTTATTTCAATTTATAATCAATATGGTAAGACAGTGCTGCTCTAGCTCCTCTTCTAAAATCCTCTTCATTCTGCTCCCTGAGAGAGTCCCTCTTCCTGTTGCCATCCAGGGCTATAGGAAAGGTGACTGAAGAAGAAGGCTTTGCCTGGAGCTGCAGTTTTCACAGTGCACCTGTGCATGGAATAGAGTGAGGGCCCACAGGAGAGCCCGAGGGGCTGACTGATCATAGCTGGTCTCCTGCTTGCCAAGTCTTATGCATCTTTGGCAACAAAATGCTCTCAAACAGCGAGCATTTCTTTCACTCAGTGGCTACCAGAACAATCTCAACCAAAGATCTTGCATAGATATCCCATCTTCAGAAAGAACTGGGACCCCCAAAAGCAAAGACTGGGACAGATAAACCATATCTAGAGTTATCTCTCCTCTCAGCATTTACCTTGCCAAAGCTCTAGCCCCTCTACATTTTCCTGTCCTATTGATAGCAATGCACTGCAGATTTCGGATTGTTTTTAGATACGGACAGTGTTTGACTGCATACAGAAACAACCTAACTACAGAAACTTAACCAAATAGAAGGATATTCCTCTCAAGTAACCAGAAATATCTGAGTGAGGAGCCCAAGTCTGACACAGTAGCTCCACAAAAACATACAGGACTCAAATTCCTTCTTTTTTCTCACAGCATGTGGTTTTGTCATGATCATAAAATGCAAATGCTTGTTTTATTTTCTGAAACTATATATCCATTTTAGGCAAGAAGACTAACAGTAAAAAAAGCCAAATATACCAACTGAAACTGGCCTTAATGTTACCCAAAAATGGCTTTATCAACACCGACCCCATCAGTATAGTTCTATATACGTCTCCATGTCTGAGTTACACAGCGGCCCCTGCTAGCGGGATCGAGTATTTTTCATGGATTCACTGGTGCCTCAGATGAATAATGGTTCTGTCAGTGATGGAAAGAGAGAGGGGAGTGAATAACTAGATGATTTATACTGAATGTTTCATAATGCAGCTAAGATTTATTTTATTGAATTTGAAAGAAGAACTATATAAACTTTTTAAAGATAATGTAATAATGGAAGGGCCTGCTTTTACACATACAAATGAATTTTATCGGTGATTCAATTAAGTGCATGGTTTATATGTTAAAACATCAAAGAAATATGGGTGACCTTAAAGGAATTAAACTATGCATCAAATAAAATTTTAGTAATGCCAGTCTTGTTCCTTTATGTTAGTCCTGTAATGTCTGAAGATCTTGGTTTGTTTTAAAACTAAAGTCATGGGCTGGGGATATTGCTCAGCGGTACAGCGCCTGTCTGGAAAGCACAAGGTTGTGAGTTCAATTCCCAGTACCAAAAAAATAATAATAAAATAAAACCAAAGTCATTAATCTGTCACTAGGGATATAATATACATGTAATCATTAATGCTTGGTTGCATTTCAATGATTGCTGAATATTCTTCACATTTAGAAACAAATGTATTCCCTTCCTTTTCCAAGTACATGGACCATTGGTTCTATATTTCATTTTCATTTTACTATTATATTTATTTCTATTTCTTTATTTATATTTACTTCTATATTTCATTTTCATTTTACTACTACATTTTCTCCTACGAGAAAACTAATAGTGCAGATACAGTTAGTCTGTGGAACTAGATAAGAATCCACCACATCCAGAAGCCAAGCATTTACATGAAATTTTGGAACATTAGATCTTGGCTCAAAAATACTTAAAAACAATGCATAAAGGAAACATATAGGTCTGAATTCAGATTTGGACTATGGACAATCAGGTGGGCTTTTACCCTTAGGGAAAAAGTTTCCAAATGTGTGATATGGAAAGCAGTGAAAGATGTTTGCACATGAAGCAGTAGAGAAAGAAAACTGGTAGGTCACATGTGAGAAAGAAGAAACACAGAGGTCACACGTACCATATGGCCTGATGTCATAAAGACATAACAGTTTTTTACTGCATTTTGTAGACTTTTTGTGTAGATTTCAGATCGATTTTAATATTTTTCAAATAATAATAGCTGTCAATGCACATTAATAAAAGCAGAACCAGCTGGAATAGTCAGGATAGTTAACGTCAATAAATGCAAATAAGCATCAAAAAACGTTGTTCGAGCTAAAGTACTAGGTCTTAACATTTGGTCTGCAAAAGTCTGCAAATCTATGTATTAACTAGGAGCAAAAATATGTGAAAGGAATAAAAGAGAAAACTACAAATTGGACACACAAATTTTTAAACTTTATAGCTAGCAAGATGCTTTGAAATTAGTTGGATCTGATTTAACAGGGAACTTATTAATTCTATGGAATTAAGTTATTTTACGTTTTTAAGCATCAGTTTACTCATGAGCAAAAATCTCACCGTTGACAGTCTGCATTTCAAAGGTTCCTATAATGTCTAAATAAATGCTTAGACAATATAAGTAATGCATTTATCAAAACACCTGGCACAGAATAAGCAATTCAGTACCTGATATATAAAAATTTTGAGGATATGCATAGCATGTCAATGTATATTTGAATATATAACGTGCAGGAAAGCTGCCATATACAAGGAAGTCAAAGAAGTTTTACTTTACTCACATCTAAAAAGAAATAGTGTCATAATCCATGAGTTCAGTTCAAATTCCTTTTTCTTAGCAATCTAACATATTTATTTATACCATACTCGTGCTGTGCTGCTTACATTTAACAGCAGGGTACTGATTTTAACAAGTTCATCCCCAGTTATACCAGCACTTTTTTTTACGTAAGAAAAATACACATCCTAAAGAATAGGATTTCACTGTTTTCACTGCAATACCCTTTACACATGGATTTAACAAACCAAGTGCATTTTGTTTTCAAGTGTAGGTTGAGAAGCTGAAGAGCAACATTTGATAAATGTAGAGCCAAAAGCCCACTCAAACCTGGAAACTAACCACGTCACTTTCACTGAGTCAGACAAGGCAGGCCACACCCCTGGTCACAGGTGTCCCCTTGGGGAGAAGACAAGAGGACCACAGTAGTCACCATTTCTGAGATCTCAGAAATTGCTCTTAGTAGATGTTGTTCCACATAAAATCCATCTGTAAGCTTTTCTGGCATCATACAGGCTGGGGCTACCTCCGTACTGTACCATCTACAACCCATCACATCTGGAGCAACTCACCAAGATTTGGAGTGTGAATGAACCAAAGTTCAACCTTTCCACATTGACAGTTCTACTGGCTACCAGAGACCAGAGAAAACCTGAAATGTCAGGTATCACTAATAGAGTTTGCACCATTAATTAATTACTCATGTCTGTTTTGAGTAAACAAAACAAAAAAAGTGGTCATTTCTTATGGTTCTCTTTCCCTGACAGAACACATACTATATATTGGATAAGTGCCTACTAGGCTGGGCATGGTGGCACACACCTGTGATCCTAGCATTCGGGAGGCAGAGGCAGGAGGATTACCATGAGTTTGAAGCCAGCCTGGGCTACATAGTGAGGCCCTGTTTCAAAAAAAAAAAAAATTAAAATTAAAATTAAGTACCTACTAAATTAAAACTAATTTCTAACCTTTTCCATTTCTTTCTAACATTGGCAAGCAAAGTCAATTTCTTCCTAAATAATCTAAAGGGTCCACTGCTTGTTCTTGACAACGTACCCTTAGTATTGCTTGTTTCTGACAATGTAATGAATTAATGACACTGGAAATCTACAGGCCATGGGAGCAATGCTAATTCTCATAGAAGGGTTGGAGTGAAACTTTTGGGTTGAGAAAAGAGAAAATATTCTTATTCTAGATTAATACTATTTTTTTCTTAACTATGGGGCATGTTGAAGGGAAAAGATAATGAGCCCATGTGATTTCAGAAATAACATGATTGCATTAAATAAGAGTACCAAGATAATCTCTGACTGCCAAATTCATTTTGTTACCTGTGTTACAGCACTCAGGAGCAATCTCTTTTGAGCAATTTAAACAAAGGAAGTGAGGCTTTTAGAGACAAAAAACGACAGCAATTCCAGTTACGTAAATGCAACTAGTCAGTAAAACACAATCATTTTTCCAGAATTCGTTTGCACATCAACTAGATTGAATAAGTCTATACAAAGACAGTTCACATTAGTGACCTTCCTGCTAGTACAGCAGGTGGCACTGCTCTGGATAATGTCAGAGGCCTAACTCTTTTAACAGACTAGGGGAGGCTGCAAAACATGAATGTAGAACTAAACAAATCTGAACTCTGAAACATTAAGAGAAACATTTTTCAATTTTTAAGTACATTCCATCAGTTTTCTGTGTATATTTTAAACACTCCATATATGCACCATCTCGTGCTGAGTAGGAGTTTTTTTCCCACCACACATGCACTTTGTGCTTTATCTGTCTATGAGCAATGCATAATTATTTTAGTCTTATATATACAATCTTTACTTTTACACTTCATTTGCCATAACCGTTGGGCTTTGTATTCATGTCCTAAGCTATGTGAGTTCAAAAAAAAGACAGTATTTTCTTATTTCTCAGAATGTAAACTAATAGTGGAAAGTAAAGAAAGGAAGACATCCTTACAACTGGTTATAATGGTAAACACTAAATGTTTATGGAAAATTCAAGAATCCAACTGAATGCACATCTGACAGAGCACATAGGAGGCCATACTTTATGTGCACCAGATTTTATACGGACAGCCTTAACATAGATAAACAGCCTTTGCTTCCACTCAGCCTGTTTGTTGCTTAGTTATTCATTTTTCTTTTTATCTCTTTTCTTCTGTACCATCCAGTCTCTCATTGATCCTCTGTTCTTTCAAATTTAGCTATAAATGAACCTTGGCTACCTTGAGACCAGAACATTCATTGTCCTTCAGCTCTAAATAGGTTGCTATTTTCTTTGTGATTTCCACTTAAATCTTATGTAACCGTACATTGCTGGTTTGCAGCCCCATGGAGTCCTTCTAAGTGATTTTTGCTCTTAATTTCTAATTTGATGTCCTACATTCAGAGATTGTGTTCTGACCTTCACTGGTACCTCCTTTGAGGCCTAAAACTTGCCCAGTGTGTATAACATGTATCCTTAAAGTATATATAAAATTTCTGTTTAGGGGTGCAAATCAATCTACCAATTTAAATAACTACATTATTTATCACTTAATCTATCAATTTCTGATGAAGGTTTGCTTAAAACCTCCCAGGATGACTGAATTTATCAACTTTAACTTATAATTCTGTCATTTTGTTTTTTGTACATTTTCAGACAATACTAGATCTGCAGAAGTTCAGAATTTTTATGTTCCTTTTCTTTTTCAGTACTGGGACTTGAACCCAGGACCTTCTCAATAACGAACCCCAACCAATCACCCTTTTTTCTAAGATACATTCTTGCTAAGTCACTAAGCTGCTAGGCTTGAATTTGTGATTCTCCTACCTCAGCCTACCAGAGCGCTAGGATTACACATGAGCCACCACTTCCTGAGTGCCCCCTACTAAGTACTATCCATTTAATCAATCAACATTATGAGAACCTTACCTGCCAGTTCACACATGCAGACAGTCACAGGTTCCAACACAGAAGCAGCTGTTTACCTGGGGGATGTGAATTTATAAATGTTTATCTCCACAATCTTTCTAAAATGTTTATTTCCTGCAATATATAATATTAGACATATGCCATCAATTCAATAGTAGAGGGCAAACAGGGAAAATTAATCCACAAGAAATACTGAACACAAAAGTCATACACTGCATAAGCCCCTTGTATCAGTCCATGTTTTACCTGAATGCTTTCAATTATGCCGAAAATTATTTCATTAAAAGGTTTGTGTAGGTCCACATTTTGAGAAGGCTGGAAAATCAGAATACTCCTAATTTTTCAGGAATAATACCCAAAGTCCACAGCTACCTTGGCCCAGTGATGAATCCAGCACTACTGCTGTGGTCCACCGAGTACTAAAAGAGAGTCAACGTTGGAACTGAGGGGAGGTTGCTATCATTTCTGCTCTGGTCACCAAAGAAAGTCAAACACCAGCACTGCCAACAAACCAACACAAGCTCCGAGTGCAACTTCTATCCTCTCTCTCATTTCCACATCAAGTCCCACTCTGATGCGTGTGACTGGAGAAGCTGATGTCACTGGCCTGGGTGGCTGCAGGAATGGCCTCCCTCAGGAGGTTCCACGTAGCATTAAAATGCCTCCAGTGTAAACAGATCCTGGCATCCATCAGTAAGACGGAGGACTGCTACCTAAAAGCTACAGTACAGAAAATGTGTGCAACTGAGTGTGGACAGTGCAATAAATTTAGCTGCCACATAGAAGGAAGAACTTTTCCTGCCTAGTTCATCTAGAGTAGAATCTGGCAAGAGCACAGTAGACTGTTTGTTAAATCAATGATTCTGATACGCAATGCCGATGCAGTTTGCATATCTTTCATTCTAATGGATGCTAGTGTGCTTTTTCTTATTGAGAAAAGAGAGTTTCACATATGCATGTGAAATTATATATATATATATATATGGCTGAGGGTCAGTGCTCTACCACTGAGCTAGGTCCTCATCCTCTGCTTTTTGTTGGTGGTGGTGATGGTGTTAGTGCTGCTGCTGTTGTTGTTGTTGTTGTTGTTGTTGTTCTTCTTCTTCTTCTTCTTCTTCTTCTTCTCCTCCTCCTCCTCCTCCTCCTCCTTCTTCTCCTCCTTCTCCTCCTTCTCCTCCTTCTCCTCCTTCTCCTCCTTCTTCTCCTTCTCCTTCTTCTCCTTCTTCTCCTTCTTCTCCTTCTTCTCCTTCTTCTCCTTCTTCTCCTTCTCCTTCTTCTTCTTCTTCTTCTTCTTCTTCTTCTTCTTCTTCTTCTTCTTTTCTTCATGGCTAGCATGGGGTGGATATTGGAGACATATAACAGCTCCTGGAAACTGTGGATTTAATGATTTCTGTGAAAATGGACACAGAATAATGTACCTGTGACAGTTTATCTCAATTATCAACTAAATTGTCTTGAGAAATTCCTAGGAGATTAGTGAAGTGCATTTCTGGGCATGTTTGGGTACATCATGAAGTGGGATATTGGGGATTGTATCTATTCCCTTGACCTTCCTCTCTGGCACTCTTCCCCTGCTTTCCGCTTCCTGGATGGCATGACCTCAGCAGCTTTCTTCTACCAGGCTCTTCCACCATGCAGCCTACCATGGACTGACATCTCTGAAACCATAACCCAAAACAAATGCAAGAAATGAAATATTTTTTGATATTTCTTTCTGAGGAAAAGTAAGCATCCCCCTAAGAATATTATTTTCCACACTATAAAAATGCAACTAACATTCTCAAGCTTCAAAAAATCAAGACTATTAAAGATCCAAGACAGGTGCTTTAATTTCTGGCAATAAAATTAAGTGAATAAATAAATAAGTTGAAAATTGATATAATTAATGAGTTTTATTCCAAAAAGTGAGAGCCAAAACCACATTCCCGACACTAATGTCTACAATTACATGATTTCATTTTTCCATTATTATCACCAACTTTACAATTCCAGGAAGTGAAACTCTTGCCCAAGTAGATAAAAGTTTCAAATAACTTTTCTGTTCATGCCAAGAACTTCATGAAAGACCATCAAGTCCTCAATAAAAAGCATAAACAAGAATTTACAGCCCCAGTTTCTTTGATCCCCTCAACTCAAAATCTACCAGTGTTAAATTATACACCATCTCCTAACCTGATTCTCATCAGGTCCTCATATTGAAAGGCTCTCATATTTTGGCTCTCACCAGCCCTAACCTGGACTCCAAGTGTTCATAAACATCCTGACTGTGCTCCTCTTGTAAGATGTAAGACACGGTCAATGCAGTGCTCTCCTTGCCATGGTAAGAATAAATTCAGGAGTGTTTTCTCACTGTTTTGATAATATTTCTGAGGCAACCAGAATTCGTCAGGAGTCATGACTACAAAGAAAAAGCAACATAAATCAAAGTAATAAAATACTTACAACAAGAAAACCCAACCCTTCCCCAGAAGGTCAGAATACAAGAAGAGGGCCATGGTGTGTGATTACTGGGGGTAAATAAGACTGATGATCAAGATTTCTTAATAATACGTGAGGTGGGTTTGGCTTCCTCCAAAACAGATCCTCAGTGGTAACTGTTGGAGTTCTCCTTGGGGCACTGTGGAAGAGAGACACCTTTGCTTTCCATCCTGAGCATTTGTATGTCAGTCCTGTACTTATCTATTTCAGAACCCTACAGAGGCCTTAACAGAAATGTATTTTCCTGGGCCCACCCTTAGTGAGAATCTCTGGGAAGAGGTCTGGAAACTGGCATATTTGATCCATTCTGTCCCTTAACAAACCCTTGCATCAATGTTAAAGAATCACTGAGCAAAAGACTCAATTATATTAAAATTACTCTTTCCAATACTGGGAGTCTTGACTCTGATTAAAACGTATGAGAATTTCCAGATGAAATAGAGACTTGTAGGATAATTCAGTAAATCATAGGGCCAAAACTTTCTTCATTAAGTTACCCTGTGTTCTCAACTCCCTTCCATGTAGTGTGGCTTGTACCTCCCACTGACTGCATAAATTGACTGATAGGACAGGAGAGATACTAGAAATTCTTTTGGAGCAATTATCACAATATTCATGACTCCCATTTTTCAATTATTTGTTTAGCATCTGTTTTCTCCATCCAATAGAAAAATCTGTAGCCTACAGAACTAATCTGTCTTACACTCTTGGACATAACTCCAGATTCTTGCACAGTGTTTAGACGTGGAAAACTTTGATAACTATATGCTAAATTAATTAACAAAATAATAGAACAAGCTTGTCAAGTACAATGATTTCAATGATGCTATAGTTCTTAATATTAACTGGTCAATGAGGTATACTGTTAGGAAGGATCACTTTTCCTCTGTGAAAATAAAATTAAACCACAACAGCGAAAGTCTACAGCAAACCTAGTGCAATGGAAAGAGTAGAAGCTTTGGAATCTTACAAAAATTTTTAAATCTAACATAATATATTTACTGTGTGATCTCAGACAAAGTGACCTCTCTAAAATCATAGCAACCCTTAAACTGGAGATTTTATTAGTTATTTCACTTAGCTAAGGGCTAAAAAGATTATCAAAAGCTGGCTAACAACCTCTTATTGTACAACCTGGGAGCTATGGATGGTTTTTACCTTTAGAGCGTTCAGAAGACAAAATAAACCAGGCATGGTAGCACAAGGGTATAATCCTAGCACTCAGGAGGCTGAGGCAGGGGGATTACCATGAGTTCATGGCCAGCCTGGGCAACTTAGTGAGTTCAGAACCAGCCTGAACTACACAGCAAAAAACTACTGTCTCAAAAAAAAAAAAAAAAAAAACAAAAAAAGATAAAACAAAGGGAATGTCATAGAGGAGTAGGAGAAAGATGATGAGGGGACCCGTCTGGGCTCCATAGACCCTAAAATTTTACTCTCTTGCCTTTCGTAGAAACAGTTGATGAACGTAACTATAAAAGGCTAGAGAGTGGGTAGAAGTAGTTGAGGTGCGGTAACAAAGGTGCTAACTTAAGGCAAATTATTTTTATTGTCTTTATGAACAAGTACAGAGGAAAAAGCTAGTCATTGGGTCCATAACTGCAGGGCAAGGGCCAGGGGAAGTTTACATGCAGCAACAAAATCTCACCAGGAAAGGTCACTGGAACAGTAGTCACCACCAGCGTGAGTTTGCAGGGATTCACGTTCCTTCCCAAGCTCTGGCTGTTTTCTAAACAAGCAAAGAGGCTGATTGAGTGGGGTGCAGTAAGAAGCACCATTTCGGCACCTCCAAAGCGTCTGGAGACACTACTTTCTGTGATGAAGGAAACTGTGCCTCAGAATGCTTCAGTGAACATGAGGTACAGGTCCGAATTCTCCCAGTGTACTCAGGACTCTTAATGGCAGCATACCGAGAACCCACTCAGTTCTGGACAAAACGGGCCTCACCCTAAAATAAGGAGAATAAAGGGATGAGTTGGTTGCTTCTGAATGAACTGGAGAATGGATAAGGAAAATTTGGGACTTGCACACCGTGGAGTGCTACTGTGCCATTAAGAAGGATAAACATGAGCCATGTGCAGGAAAGTGGATGCACTTTGAGACCATAATATCAAGAAAAATAAGTCAGACACAGGAGCTTTAAATCATGTAGCTTCTCTTATATGAGAAACCCAAAATGTAAGTAAAGAGAAAAATAATAAATAAGTGGATGGGAAATAGGGAGAGAGACCTTTCTCATATGGGAAGAGAACCAGCACACAGAGGGAGGGAGGAGAGTGAGGGGAGGAGAAGGGGATGGAGGAAGATGAAGGTGTGCTGTGTACGAGGACCACCTCACACAAGAAATGCGCATATTACATGCTGCACACAAGTATTAATAATTAAAACAAATAAGTAAAAATTAACGAAGGGGTGAACTTGGAAAAAAGTTATGAGCTCAGGACTTTTAACCCTCCACCCTGAGTTAAGACCTAAAACGGTCTAGGGCTGCTCAAAAAGAAAAGTCTGCCTGACACAGAGAGTTACAGGTGTCTACATGCAGTGGGTTGAGTAACTTTTCCCACTGTGTCCCAGGGACAGTAAATGCCGTCCTTGACAACGGAAACGACACCATTGCTGCCCACAAGTCTGACCATGTCCACGAGCCAATTCCCAGATAAACCCATTTGGCATATCCGTCCTGCAGGTTTTATTCCTCTGCAACCAGGATCAAGATCAAGTTCCAGAACAGTCAAGGTTCAAATAGAGAAACTGGAGGAACAGGGGATTTATGCGGAGATGAGATCGTACACAATTCTAGGAGCTGACGGTACTGTGGGTTGTTTCTATTTTACTACCTAATGAGTAACCTCACTCAGACTTTAGCTCATTCACTGCGTGTTAAACCCAACGAGTTAGAGTTTCTCACTGCAGTTGTTTGAGGGTGAACTCCAACAGTTCTCGTGTAGACTTCATCTCTCAGTGAGGCAGGGAGGGAGGCAGGGCCCACCGGGAAGCGTTTGGTCACAAGGACAGAGCCCTCCTAAGTGGACTAGTGCCTTCCCCACAGGACTAGATCGGGTACCCCGGGACTGAGCTGTTATAAAGTAAAGCTATCCACCATGCCTAGCCTCTTTCCCACGCTTCCACTTGCCCTTAGTTTCTGTCCTGAGTTAAAGCAATCTGAGACTTTTTCCAGAAGCAGCCACCCAGTCTTAGCTTCCTCAACCTCCAGAGCTGTAGGCCAAAACAAGCCTCTTTTCTTTATAAATTACCCAGCCTCGGGTATGCTCTTGGAGTAACAGACCACAAACTAACACAGTCATTTTCTGTCTTGCTTCCAGGCATGAAGAAGGACCATGGCCCAAAGCTCTGTGGGTAGTGGGAGGTGGAAGGTGAAGGGAAGTAGCTCGTGGTCTCTTTCACACCCTGGGCCCTACGTTATGCTGCCATCTAGTGGTCATACAGTTCCATTAAAGCCCAGAGGTGCTTCACAGGCATTCCCTGAGCCCCCGCCCCAGGGAGCTCTACCCTGGACAGGATGGCTTTCCCAACATGGCGGCACGGGGCCCAGATGCTGCTCTTCATGTGACTCCAGACAGGAAGTGAGACCCAGGAGAGGCATTCATGCTTCTGGGATTTTATCTCACTCCTCGGAGAGTACCCAGGGCTCCTCCTCAGAGACGTCCACAGCCGTCCAGCTCTACCTTCCCCTGACAACTCCCTTTCCACCTCTCAAACGGTTGATGGTTTGTTTTAGCCAGACTTATGTTTCTCAGCTTTGACAGGCTATTCCAACTGTTCTGTACAAATTCAAAAAGCACAACTATTTTGTTGCAAAAGTGGGTTAAAAGACAAGGCTAGAGCATTTTCTATGCATCTGGTCACAGTGTTGGTTCCTTTAGCAGCAGAGACTGGTGTCTTTACATCCTACAAGTCAAACAAGAATAGGTTGTCCCATATCCAGGGTTTTCAAAACAAATAGTGGAGCCCTAAAAAAGTGATAGGGTCCTGATAGAAACAAGACTTTGGAGTACAGAGTTTGAAACTCACGCTTTCCAGTCCAGGTTTCCCAGCACTAGTTGAAAAATAATTTTTTTCAAAGCTAACATTGTATCATTTTTGGCTGCAATCCACTTAAATTTTAACTGGAAAACATTCAGCTTGTAGTTCTAAAAACAGTTCTCTGCCTTCAACCACAGTAAGCAGGAAGCTGTGGGCTTTTCTCTGCAGAAGCCCACCCCAGTGACTAGTAGATACCACTTCTTTCTGGACCGCTACCAGACTTTAAATCACAAGCACAGCTTCAGAAATCCCAGAGATGATGGGAAAGGGACCAGGAAATCAAGGGAGGGAGGGAGAGGGACGGGAAGGGGGTGTAAAAGAATTAAAACGTGTCGTGTGCGTGTACCAACTCCCCATGAGGACGGTAATCCTTCTGTACTGCACACAGGTGCTAACAGAAAGTAACACTCAAAACAGAAAAAAGCAGTCTCAGAGATGGCTGTATTGCAATGAAGAGTTAATGTTTAAAGTTTTTTTGACCAATTTTGCGTGCTTATATCTGCACAAGCATGAACAAGTAATTTGAAGACAACAATATGCAATATAACAACCATTGGTGAGTTCCTACCATCTTGGCTAGTGAAGCTCTGTATCATTTCTAATTCTTTTTATTTTTTTTTATTCTCTTTAATGGTTTGATCAGTCTTGCATTCTTACATCCGGTAATCTGAGCCACCTCACTGAAGATAACAATATACAATATTACAACTACTGTTAACTCATCATTTTGTTTGGAGCCCTGCATACTTTTTATTGTTTTTGCTTTGTTTTGTTTTTGTTTATGTTGTTGTTCTTTTGTTATTATTCTTTTTTATTCTCTTTAAAATGAAAAAAAAAAAAAGCCTTGCTGGCTCTGATTTTATTTTGTCCAGATTTTGTGGGAAATTTATGGGTAGTGTAGCCATTGAGTTCAACATAGAAATCTAAGACAAAAGGAATAGATTGTTCCTAATCTGAAATTTTTTACTATCATATTTTGCAGGTTTTTTGAGATTTGTTCATATTTCTCCTTGTTATGGTTTGTGTCTGGGTGACTCCCCAAAGCGTCAGGCAATGGGGCAGGCTTTTAGAGTTTGACTGATTATGGGCGTGAGAGCTACACCAGCCCTGGGGTGGATAGTCTGCATATGTAAGGGAGAGGAAGAGGCTGCTTGCGGCCATTCCTCCCTTTTGTGCTTGTTGCTTTGGCTGTGTTCTGCCGCCATGAGCTGTAGCCCTCTGCCATGTGCCACTCTGCCTTGTAACCTGCCAAGTACGTACTGAAACCTCCACAAACTGTAAGCGAAATAAACCTTTCCTTCCTTAATTTTGGGCGTTGGGTATTTTGTCCCCTCAATGAGAGAAAAGTAACCAAGGCACTCCTCTAACCACTTACTCTCGAGAGACTGGGAAGCACTTCTGGAGAAGGTGAACCGCAACTCCGGACTTGGGCTGGGATCTGGCTTCCCTTCCACCCCCGCTCCTTTCCCCTTTCTTATCTTTCTTCCACAGGACTCCCCACAGTTCACGCTCTGCTCCATCCCTGCTGATCAGTCCTGGGGATTCTCCACCCTCAGACAGTTCCTTCTTGTGCGCAAGGGAGAGTGAGTGGTCTAATGCGTTACACTTCAATTCCGAGGATGAATTTCTTATCGTCGAGGCTTCCAAATGGACACATTTCACCTGAAATTATTTCAGGAGAGCAAGGCTTTTTTTTTTACTGCTTTGAATAAGCTTTCAGTGTAGCTAAAGGATTATAATAGATGATTTTTTAAAGTTATTCCTGCAAAGATGCCAAAGGTAAGGGCCCTGAACCACCGGATACACGAGCACTCCTTTGGGTTTTTCTCCTTTTTATTTTTTATTTTTTTGTTAGTATGTATTTGCCATAGGTGATGATCACATTCATCATAGTGAATTTGTACCTGTACATAATGTATATTAACTCTTCTTTCTGTACCGTTCCTCTCCCCTCCTTTCAACCTTTCTTCCTGTCCCCATTTACAAAGCCTTGGTTTCCATTCTTTCCTTCTATTCTCCTTTTCCCTCTTCCCTTCCTCCCTTCTTCCCTTCTTCCCCTCCCTATTTGAACAGGTTCTTCCTACTCCCCAGTATCTCCAGTCCGTTTGGGGGCGCTCCTTGCTCACTTGCACTCTCGGCAGCAGCATGCAGGAAATCTTGAAGTTCTCCATCTGGATATCTGTGGTGGGGACTCTGTCCTCACGACTCCTGTAACAGGAGCAGCGGTGGCATCCCTCACTCTTTGGAGACAGTCCCAGGTGTATCACCTCTTGTGCCAGAAAGACACTTTAGTCACCCTCTGCCGCATTAACCCAGCTTTGCAGTCTCCCAGATCCTCTCTTCTGTGCCCAGGACGAGTGCTCTCTTTCCCTGGATATAACAGTGAGCTCCTGTTATATCCAGTCTCTGTTTTCAGGGCACAATGGAGTCTCAAAGCCATGAGGTCTAGTGTCACACAGGAGGAGACTGTGAGGGAGAGAGACAGGTCTGGGTGTAGAGGGGATGTGCATGCGGGTGGTGCACAGAGCTCGGATTCCACTGCTCTTTGCCCTAATGACACACGTATTTTTTCCTGGCTGATGATTGCGGCCTTATTCCCTGGGACTCCCAGTCAGTTCCTTCACACCTGTTCGCACCTGTGCAGCTTCGGTTCCTCACCTGCCCCTAATAAGCCTCACAATTGACGATGTATTTCAGGGTTTTGCCTCCACTAGAACCCCAGGTAAGGCTAACAAAGCAGCGCCCTTCTGGCTCAGGGTAAGTATAGTAAGTACTCGGCTAGTGTAAATGAACTAACAGAGCAATTGATGCCCAGCCTGTCACATACCAGATTTAACTATTGGGTACCGGCCTTATCTTGTCACGTGACACATGCAGCCCACTGTGTCCCACATGGCCCCAACTCCACCATCAAAGCTGTACTGTGAGCTCTTTGCAGACAAATGGAAAATCCAAAAAAATGCCATTAGTTTATGTCCCCTGAAGCACGTATAGCACCGCCCAGAAAAAACTCATATTTCCATTGACTTCACGGTACTTTCTCAGGCTGACTTTTGCACTTGGTATATTAAAAAATAGAAAACACTTTTTCCTCCATGCATTTTATTTTTCTTAGTTTGTCTCACAAGATTTACCTCTCACAAGTTTATCTCAGAGACACTTCCTTGTGGGTGGCTATTTACTGATGGAGCTATTGTGAAGAGTTCAGAATGCCTTCAAACTGACTCGGCAGTTGAATACTTCTCCACTAGAGAGGCTCTAGAATCATTGTCTCTCCCTTCTGTCACTGGATCTGGGCTGCTAAACATTTCTGCAGGACATTAAAACAAACCACTGAGCCAGATCTTTCAGGCAGTTAAATGTAATTAGAATTTATAAGACCTTTCCTTCTCAATCCGGGACCCTGTCGACTAGTGACAGCTGTATTTTGCTCTTCAAATGTAATTTACTCTGTTTATAAAGAAGCGGTAGATAGTCTAGTATGAGGGTTCATTATTTTGTCTTCCATAAGAGGCTGCGTGCATCTGAAAAAGAGGACCTGTGCTGTAAGGAATGTGGCAGGAGAAACCAGGGTCTGGGTCTGTTGGCGTTGAAGAGAGAAATCTGACAGCCAGATAACATCCATGCTGGAAAATGACTGACAGTTTGCTAGTGATGGAGCCCAGTTACGTAGAAGATGCAAATCCTTGCACTGTGAAGAATGGTATTAGCTCAGTGTGGTAGCCTGTAATCCCAGCCCTTGACAGGCTGAGACAGGAGGATTATAAGTTTGAGCCCAGGCAGGGCAACTTAGAGAGACCTTGTCTCCAAAAAGAGAGAGAGAGAGAAATGCTACCACAAACTACTATCCTTTGCTTTGTGTCTTCTTCAACCTTGTCCATCTTCTCACATGCTATTCGAATGCACTGTCAAATTAGCCCATACCGTGTGTCGGTTCCACCCTCCTACTGCTCCCAGCAGTGGCAGTGAGATACCAGCTTGAAAGTGCTCAAGAAATCTAATGGTTCTAATTTAATATTATGAACTTCGAATTCTCAACTATAACTTCATTTCAACATCCCGCGCAAAGGGCCATATCGTAATTTCTCTGTAGGCGCTGTTTTCTGAAATTAAACAATGAAGGTGCTAGAAAAGAGAAGTTAGCTTTAACTTACGTGTCCTAAGGGGAAAGTAAGAGCCCTTCCTGCATAACAAATTCAGGTCCCCCTTTTCACACAGGGAACTCACATCTCATTATGAATATGTGATATTCAAACAGTGGGGGATCAGATTGCCATTTTCTTAAAGAAAGAAGTAAAAAGGAAAAATACAATGTTGATTAAAGTAGCGAGCTCTGCTGCCTTACATTTATTTGTCAAATACATCATATATTAAACCTGCTTCTCAAAGTAAACCAAAAAAAGGCTTCTTACACCAGCACAAAAGAAACTACATGAAGCTTCCAGCAGAATGCAGGCAGACATCAGGATCCTTACTTACTCAAAAGAAAGAAACAAATAGTATTTGAAGTATCCAATGTGTGAAGCTAATGTCCACCATTGCTTTTTTGTCCTCTGGAATTTCCGGCTCACCTCACTCCCAGACTGGCAGGTGACAACACAGAACTCTTGGTGGTACCCTTCAAGAGAGATCAAATACTAAACTTCCATTGTCCTTTCTGAAGGAAAAAATGTTTTAAAAGCTTTTAAAGCTGGCTTTTTCTTTTGTTATATTTTGGTTTAATTTTAGGTGATGGAAAACACAACCTCACCCTGGTGATCTTGTGTTCAAAATTTACCAAGTCCTGGTGGAAACAAAGAATCCTCAGGAAGCTGAGACAGAAGGATCCTGTCTCAAAAATAAAAGAGTTTAAAAAAAAATTAGCATTTCATCTAGAATATTGTTTGCAGTTTTTTTAAATGAATTTTATTTTTCCATAAAACTAACACTATATTGAAAACAAGCAACCAAAGAAGATCAAAAGGTTAGCCTCCCCTTAAATAGAGTTAATTTTTACCAGTCAAAAGGAGGTTGTGAAATCCGTGTGACTCTTGATGTGACTCAAGTCAGCCTAAAGCATTGCACCAGGACCCCAAGCTGCGAAGGTAGCCCGAACTGAGCGGCAGCGAGAGACAAATTCCACCTGCGAGGACGCCCTGGCCCCGCGCTGTTTGATCCCCGAGTTCCCCGCACTTGACATTTAACTTGCGGTCTCTCTCAAGCATAAGACCTTGAAACACATAACTGAGTTTCTAAAAATTATTCCATTCACACTTTCATTACCGGGGCATTTTGGGGGCCAAACAAGGCTTCTTACCTTCCAATCATTCTGTTTGGCCTATTCTTATCTTTCTTCAACTATGTGAGACTACAGTTTGCTTTTTCAAAAATTGGGGGTATCGTCAGAGAGAAAAACGCTAAAAAGAAATACTTTAGCAGATGGTGTCACCAAAGACAAATTCTCTAAAGAGAAAGTCTCACTTCACCACGTTTGTCCTCCTCTTCACTGGGAAAGAACCTCTCTCCCCCATGAATGTTTTTACTTACCAAGCAGATAAACAGAAGAATCCTCAATTTCAGAGTGATAACAATAAATTAAAAGGCCGTGGTGTACATTTCCTGTGACTTTTTTTTTTTAACCTAACAGTTGGCACCTCTGTCTCTGCTAGGTCTCAAAACCCAAATTAAGTCAAGATCATCCTCTTATAAGTTGTGATATGTTTCTGGGGACACAGGAAAATCCCCAGCTCTGCTGGAATTGGTAGTACCCTATGCATAGTGAGAACACTGCAGTATTTTCCCAGTCCGTAGTGATGTGTTAGGCAGCCTGAACTAAGAAAAAGGAGCACCTTCGGCTGTAGGTAGCAGAAACTTCAGATCACCATTGCCTGAATCAGGAGGGCATTCTATATAGCTCAGTAACAAAAAGAATTAAGATGAGTTATGTTCATGAACCAACTTCCTACAATGAATGTAATCATATTATGGGCTGCAAACAGGGACTAAGAAAAACAAAAATGTTTTAAAAGGCCTTGGTCCTCAGCTTAGTGCCAGTGGAAAGTGGTGCCTTTAAGAGCTTGGTCCTACTGAGGGTTAGTTCACTGGGGGCGTGGCCTCAAAGAGGATGATGGGACTCCAGTCTTTCCTCTTCCTCTCTTTCACTTCCTGCCTCTGAGGTGAGCAGGCCTCCTTTACCTGGTGTTCCCGCCATTGGGTGCAATGCCACCATCAGCCCAAAGCAACAGAGCCAAGGGACCAGGGCCTAAAACCGTGAACCAAACCAAACTGTTTATCTTTTTAAAGAAGAATGAGAGGGACAGGGAGAAGGAGAAGAAGAAGGAAAGGAAGGAGAAGAGGAGGGAAAGGAAGAAGAGAAGGAAGAAGGAAAAGAAAAAGGAGGGGGAGAGGAGGAAGAAGAAAGGAGGAGAAGGTCATCTGAGGTTGAGCAGACAAGGGCTCATGATGACAAACAGCACCTCCAAGGCTTAGGCTGTGTCTCTTTCTACCCTGCTACCATTACTGTACTGGCTTCCGTCCTCAGCTTGTCACCGCAGGACCCAGGAACCTGCTGTACCCTGTGACCTCATGACTGCAGGCCTGTGCTCTAGGCACAAAGAAAGGAAAAAGGACAGGAGGAGGTGGCCATACCTGTCACACATACGCCAAGATCTTCTCTGGTGGTATCTGGTAACTGGACTATTTTTTCTTCAGTTTTTTTCATGTGTGTGTAAAAAACTGATTTTCTTCATAATTATTTGTATAATGATTATGTATTGAACCTTAAGGCAGAAATAAATTATTAAACTGTTTTCATTTTGCAGAAAAGCAAATAAAAAAATCCTAGAACCAAACCTTCCTAAATGAGTAGGCCACTCTTACTTGGTGATTCCCAGTATTTGGAATCATCTTAGATTTTATTTTTAGCACAAACCACCTACTGGATTTTTTCTTGAGGGAAAATGAGTAATACAGAAAACTTACTTTAATGTATAGAATCCCTAGCAGTTCAAAACTTATGGGTTGTTTTGGCAATAATTCTGAGTCTCTAAGAACTGTATGTAAGTAAGCTGAGAATTTCCAAGAGTTGGTTTAAAACTGTTAAAAATTCATTCCCAACATGTTTTTCCCGGAAGGAGATGGACTTGTGAAAGAGAAAGATCAACTTACAATGAACTTTGTGATACTTACCTCTGTCTTTAGATGTTCAAATATTCTGCTTTATTGGAAAATCTTTCCACTTGCGCTGTGTGCATGCATGTAATTTTCAAGAATCCAGTACTATTATAGAGTACCAAGAGGTTTGCGGAATTATGGGGAAAAAAATTAAATGTCTGTGATTAAATTTGAAATAAATCTACATGGCTCCCTAAACTCAATGACTCCTATCATTAATATACATGATATATCAAGAATTTTAACTGGGTAAATTCTCTCATAATATATGCACTAACCACATTATGATTAGTGATGGAAAAGCAGTTAATGCACAAAAGAAAATGGTATTTAATTTGAGGTGACAGATTTTTCACCCTACCTAGTCTTCAAAGGAACAAGGAAAGCCTGTTTTCCACACGCCACTTCTTACTGGGTATGCTTTACTCTTAGAAAAGCACCCAGGACCCAATTCCTAGAAAGGATGAAAGGGATGAGTATCTGTTGTAGTCGGGGTTTGCAAGGGAATAGATTAAATACAGGACACATGATTTATAGGATTATTTTATGATATTCACCCAAAGAGTCGAATGCAGAGGGTACAGGAGATCTGTCCATGCGCTAGAGACCCAAAGAATCCAGCTGAGGACCTGGATCCCATGGCCATCTCCTGAATGAGTCCAACTGGAGGCCTGCAGCCCAGGACAATGACCAGAGCTCCCCCAAAGACAGCCATAGCCATCCTCAGTGACAGCAAGGACCCACGCTCCTCTGATGATAACAGCCGAGTTCATGTCAGGAAAACCAGCGTGATGAGCTTCTCCAGGGGAATCAACAGCACCATCTTCCCCTGCAGTTCTCTTTTATGCTGTTGGCAGCAGTCCTCAGGTGGATTCCACACCCAGCATAGCGCTGACTCAGTTCAGCTGGTGTTCCAAGCTGCCCATTAGTTAATCCAGCACAGTATCCAACCAGACTGTGTTGCAACCCCTAAGGTGCCCCCAAAAGTATTCCTTATAAGTGGAAGGAGGTGGAGAGCGGCCAGTGCTTCTTCCTTTCACTCTTCTCCACCTGAGATTGTGAGATTGTGTCCAATTCATGAAAGGGGGGGTAAAATGGTCCAATGGGATTGCATAAGTAACAATTCTCCAAAAGGAGTAAATGCAGTTACTCAACACAAACAGTAAGAAACTAACAGAAAAGGAGCAAACTCCTACAACTGAAGCTGTTTCTGTTACTGCTCTTACATCCGTTCGAATCCTCTCTGCTCCAAGGCTCACGATCTTTCATCCCTCAGTTTCCTCCTCAGTGAAATAGATGCCATGGCGAGACCTAAGAAACTATGATTTATTATTGCTTTGCACAAGATAATCATTCAATGTATTTAACTGTAATATATCCTAGAAATCCTCTTCATTTTTTGAGATGTCTACATTCTCATCCAGCTTTCTCCATGAAACCATCACCCTGGGTGAGAGTCTAGCAATCTACGCTTATTGATTCCTTCTCACATGAAGATATACTATCTGTGCTACCTTGTGGAAAATTTAATTACATCCCATCTTGTGCATCACACCCCCGCTTTCCCACATCCCCCAAGGAAGAGAGTTTGCTTCTTCACGATCTGATACACTGCTCTAGTTGTGACTCAAGGAGAGAAATCTATGCCACAACCCAGGAGTCCCTGTGGTCTAGAATATTTTTGCATCCTATAGTTTGTTTATGTGGATGAGTTCTGTCCAATCAGCTTGTCTACTGAGCAGATTTTCCTTGTGGGTCAAATCTCACTTTCTTTGTGTGTAAACTCAGATGTCCAAACCTGGCATCCTGCCCTGAACCCAGCCTTTTCCTGCGCTTGAATTTGTCACAAAGTACTGCTGGTTTTCTGCTCCCCAGAAGGTATAGGATTACTTCTGCTTGCTGCAGCCCCTCCAGTCATAGACTAGCACTGTGTGAAAAATGTACTAATCACATAACATCAAACATACTCCCCAGCAATGCCTATTCAAACTTTCCCTGGCTTCTAAATTCTTTTTGTCATCTCCCACCCTCCAGATTTGGGAATCTCTTGATACAAAGTCCTTATAAGTCCATTGTCATGACCTCCGATCACTGCATATTAAACTTCCCCACCACTGTGGAGATCAGTGTGGAGATTCCCCAAAAAACTAGGATTAGAGGTCCCATTCAACCCAGCCATTCCCCTTCTGGGTATTTTTCCAGAAGAACTGGAATCATACCACAGCGATATATGTGCACCCATGTTTATAGCAGTGCAAGTTGTCATAGCTAAATCTTGGAAACAATCCAAATGCCATCAACCAAGGAATGAATAAGAAAGATGTGGTATTTTTATACAATGGAGTACTATTCAGCTATAAAGAAAGATAAACTCAAGGCTTTTATAGGTAAATGGATGCAACTAGAGACCATACTCCTAAGCAAAATAAATCAGACCCACATGTGTAAACACTATATTGTCTCCCTAGTGTAAGAACCTGAAAGAGTAAATAAAACTAAAAGGTACAATAGATATGTTGAAAGGGAAAGAAACTGCTCAAAAGGAAATAACTGGGATGGGGGAAAGGTGAAAAGAAGGAAGGGGAAAAAGAAATAGATAGATAGGTAAGATAGATAAGGTAATTGTACTACTAATTTCTAATAGTTCATTGAAAGAAACAGTTAGTGCTTATACTGATCAACTTTGCATGCCTATATCTTATAGTGTGAGTAACTACTTTGAAAATAACAATATGCAATATAATAGCCATTGTGAATTTCCTATCATCTTGCTTTGAAATTCTGTATTGTTTTTTATTCATTTTTTATTTTCCTTAAAATGAAAAACACGTGTACATACACACGCAGAAAGAAAACTTCCCCACCAGCTCATGCAAGACCAAGCCTGACAAGAGACTGCACAAAGCATTGAGATTCTACAGGCCCTTGAGGACAAGTAACAAAGTTTATACTTTGTTCCCGTGAGAAGCCCTTGAGGGTGGTGAAAAGGAAGTGACACGGTCAGATGTGCCTTTCAGAAGTACTTCCGACAGCAGTGTGCAGACATCTGCTCAGCGTCCTGTTACTATAAACAACAAGTCAGTTATAAAAGGAAGCAACACCTCAGGGCAGGAAGGCCCAGAGGCTGAGCAAAAAGTGTAGGAAAGCGATTTGCCAAGTGGAAAGAAACAGAACGAAAATATCACAGAGGTAGAATCAATAGAATCTGATGATGATTTCAATATGTCATTGGCTGAGAGAAAAAAGAAAATGTTAAACAAGTTACTCAAGGTCTGACATCCCAGGATGTTTCCCAGCTCAGTGACCTGAGTATGTATTTCTTGATGACAGAAACTATCACAAGTATTCTCTTGTACACTGGGTACCCAGTAAATAGGTGCTCAATGAATGATCAAAGAAAAAATAAATTAGGTATATTGTCTGGCATGAACATTTCCAGAAATAATTTTCTTATAGAAATCTGGAATCTAGCTATCGATTTCAGCCATTTTTCCAAGTTCACTTATCAATCCACAGTGACAAAATTGTACAGAGGCCTGAAAACTAGAAAATCAGTTCATTCATCATCTTAGAAGGTGATCAGGTGATGGTAGGAATAATTAGTAAGTTATTCTGGATAGGGTAACTCAAGTGTAGGTTATCTATGCATGATGTCTAGCAGTGGTTCTTAAATTATAATAAACATCAAAATCACCAGGAGAGCTTTTAAATTTCCCTATTGCACTGGGTGTGGTGGTCCATGCGGTAGTCCCAGCACTCAGGAGACTGAGGCAGGAGGATCATCAGGAGATCGAGGCCAATGTGGGCTGTAGAGTGAGTTTAAGGCTAGCCTGTACTATAAATCAAGACTGGGTCCAAAAGAAAAAAAACAATAAGCAAGTGTGGCAGAAAAGGATAGAAAACAAGAAGATAGGTCCAGCTCTTCTCTTTACAAGGTACGTTGTAGATAATAGGAAACAAGGAGAGAGAGCTTTTACACATAGGAAGGGGACTAAGAGATAAGGCACAGCCGGGTGTGGTGGTGCACTCCTGTAATCGCTGCATGCAGGAGGCTCGGGCTCAAGGCCAGCATGAATTACACAGGGAGACCCTGTCCCCCTAACCCCAAAAAAGAGAAATGAAGGGCAGGGAGAGGAAGAGAATGTGAAAATACCTAACCTGTGGTCTGTACGTGTTCCAGCTCCCCAGGATGGATGTGATCATTTTGTACGCAAACATTTTAAATCTTCCGGCAAGAACCACTGGGTGGCACTTTCTGCTCTCCTTATGCTTCTCCTGACTGCTGTCCTTTTGGGCTGAGCTATCGCTCTGGGCAGTCCTGTGGGACCTTCTCAAAAACTTGCAAGAGAAACTAGTGTGTGTTGGTGGACCTGCTCACTCAGCTTGCCTCGCTCTGTTAGGAAGGCGCTGGACAACGTCCTGTGACCGCTCCTTCTCTGTAGGAGCTGCACCTGACTTCCCAGGGGAAAGTCCCCATGGTCACTTCCAAATCCAGCAAAAGACAGCACTATTGTCTCAGCCTTGGGCTGAGAATCCCAGCACTCTCAGGAAATTTTTTTCTCTTGCAATAGGGTCCAATAAAATGAAGCTCAAAGTTAAACACGGTTCCCGAACATAAATACTACAAGTCTCATGCAGAGAGCAGTAAGTCGTTGTTTTTTAGAAATTGTGTTCCTACAGGTCATCCAATTCAGTATTTCAGTGATCATTAGAGAACTTCTTTTTTTTATGTGAAAAGATTTCCTAAAGATTTGCCTTCAAATTTCCTCATCCTTTAGAAAGCAGTTTGTGCTCCAGAGGCATATTATCCCACACCTGTAATCCCAGCTACACAGGAGGCAGAAGCAGGAGGATTGCAATTTTGAGGATGCTTGGGCAAGTTAGTAAGGCTCTGGGTTCAAGCTCCAGTAGTGAGAGAAAAAGGAAAAGAAAGACAGAGAAGGACAGAGACTCAGGAAGGAGGGAACAGGAAGAGGAGGAGAATCAGCTCATACTTCATGTCCTCTGGCAAAGCTTTACAAACCTCCCATTCTAAAGTGAATTAGCCCCCACCAGGTCCTTTTTTTTTTTTTTTTTTTGAGACTCTGTAGTTCAGGCTGGCCTTGAATTCACTATGTAGCCCTAGGCTGGCCTTGAAATTGCAGCAATCCTCCTGCATCAGCCTCCCGAGTGCTGGGATCACAAGGGTGTGTCATCACACCCTGCTGAATTACACCCATTTTAAAAAGAAGAGTTGTGCCAGCCATTTCTATATCCTGCTGTATTTCCATAGTGCACAGTAAAATGTCTGGGACATAATAGGTGTGCAATGAATATGCTAAATGAAAATGGAATAATGTTCATCATTTTAAATTAGGAGGGGCTGGGAATATAGCTCAGCGGCCCTGTGCCTGCCTGGCAAGCTCAAGGTTGTGAGTTCGATTCCTGATACCCCCCAAAAAAATAAACTAGGAGAAACCTAAGCCTGAAATAAATGTCTTTCTTCATTTAAAGTTCTAAACTCCATGATCTCTGACTGCTCCGCTAAAGATCTCCTAAGAAATCACAGTCATCCCACGGATATGTTGAGAGTTCTGTTTTGTTTCAGACAGGGTCTCTCTATGTAGCCAAGGCTGGCCTCAAGCTCACTGCAGTCCTCCTGCCTCAGCCTCACAAGTGCTGGGATCACAGCGTGTGCCCCCACATCTGGTCTGAGAAGGGCGATCCTGATTTGTGGCCCAGGATCCAAGGAGAAAGAAGACACCACAAACTCTGGGAGCAAGAGATTCTCCCCCTACTCGGATCATGGTATGACTTATATATGAGAAGAATAAATGACTTAATGCAACTTTAGAATTCTAGCAAAATGCTAGGTTTCAAAAAATTTTTCTACATTGTTTTAATTCTGTCTTGTTTGTATAAAATATTAATTTTCATTTAAATGAAAATATCACTAATACGCTGGACCTCTAAGGTATTGTCAGTGATTCCCTTAATGTAAAATAAACCTTTTTTTCTTTTTATTATTCATTTTTTATTAGTCCATACTGGCCATACATAACAATCACCTTCAGCGTAGGGCATTTGTCCCTGTATGCAACATTCTTTTTTCTCATTTCCCTGCCCTCCTTTAACCCTTCCACCTTCCCCGTTACAAAGGCCTTGTTTCCATTTTTCCTTTCCACTCTGTTTCAATCCCTTTTCCCTTCCTCTCCTGCCCCCACCCCTCCTTGCCTCCCTTCCCATTTCAACAATTCTTTCTACTTCCCAATATCTATCCCCCATTTTGCTCCTTAGTTACACTTCGGATTTCTCACACAAGAGAAACGATGTGAGATTTAAACTTGTGCATCTGAGTTATTTCACTTAAAATGATGGGCTCAAGATGTACCCATTAACCTAAAAGTGACTCAGCTTTATCCTTCTTTATGGCAGAATAGTACTCCATTGTATATAAATACTATATCTTCTTTATCCATTCTTTTGTTGATGGGCATATAGGCTGTTTCCCAGATTTAGCTATTATAAATTGTGCTGCTATACACATGGGTATATGTATGTCTCTATGGTATGATGCTTTTTAATTCTTTCGGGAAGATACCAATAGGAGGACTAGCTGGGTTGAGTAAAACCTCTAGTCCTAGCTTTTTGAGGAATCTTCACACTGATTTCCACAGTAGTTGCACCACTCTGCACTCCCACCAGCAGTGGAGAAGGGTTCCTTTTTCCCACAGCCCCTCCAGCATTTGTTATTGGTTGATTTCTTAATGGTAGCCATTCTTTCTGAAATGAGATAAAATCTCAGTGTTAATTTAATTTGCATTTCTCAAATGACCTGTGAGGTTAAACATTTCTTCATATATTTATTTGGTGTTTGTATTTTTTTATCTGAGAAGTGGCTAGTCATTTCAGATGCCCAATTTTAATTGGGTCTTTAAATCTGGGGGATGTGACTTTTTTCAGTTCTTTATCTATTCTAAATGTTAGTCCTTTATCTGAGGAGTAGCTGGTAAAAATGTTTTCCCATTCTGTGAGTTGTTTCTTCATTCTGTTGGTGATTTCTTTTCCATTTGATGTGATCCCAGTTGTTGATTCTTTGTAATGTTTCCTGTGAGATCAGGGTTTTGCTCTTAAAGTCTTTGCCTATACCTGAGTCATCAAGAGTTCTACCAATTCTTTTTTTTTTTCTTCTTCTTTTTCTTTTTTTTTTTTTTTTTTTTTTTTGTCTTTTTGAGACAGGGTCTCGCAATATGCTTCAGGCTGGCCTTGAACAACTGGGATCACATCAAATGGAAAAGAAATCACCAACAAAATGAAGAAACAACTCACAGAATGGGAAAACATTTTTACCAGCTACTCCTCAGATAAAGGACTAACATTTAGAATAGATAAAGAACTGAAAAAAGTCAGAACCCCCAGATTTGAAGACCCAATTAAAATTGGGCATCTGAAATGACTAGCTCACTTGTACCCAGGCTGGTCTCAAACTCGCAACAATCATCCTGCCTCAGCCTCCCCAGTGCTGGGATTACAGGTGTGCACCACCATGCCCAGCTTGAGTTCTACCAATTCTATCCTTCAGCTGATTGTATCTGTTTTCCTATATAAGTTTGATCTATTTCAACTTTAGTTTAGTGCGTAGTGAAAGATATGGATCTAGCTTCAATCTTTGATAAGTAGAAAGGCAGTTTTCCCAGCACCATTTATTAAAGAAGCTATCTTTCTTACAGTGAAGACGTTTGATGCCCATGTCAAAGATAAAGTAGCTGAGTGTGCTTGGAGTTGTTTCTGCATCTTCTATTCTGTTCTGTTGCTCCTCAGCTCTGTTTTTTTTCCAGCACCATGCTGTGTTTTACCACAGTAGCTCTACAGTATAATTTCAAGTCAGGGATTGCGCTGCCCAGTACTTTGCCTTTGTTGCCCAGAATTGCTTTTGCTATTCTAGGTGTCTTTTGGTTCCGTCTGAATTTTAGGACTGTTTGCTCTAGTTCTGTGAGGTGTGCTGTTGGTATTTTGATCAAGATTGCATTAAATCTGTGAAACAGTTTTGGGTGTAGGGACATTTTCACTATATTGGATCTGCCTATCCAAGAACAGGAGATGTCTTTCCATTTTCTGATACTCTCTTCTATCTCCCTTTTTAGAGTACTGTAATTTTCAATGTAAAGGTCTTTCACCTCCTTCACTAGATTGATTCCCAAGTATTTCATTTTTTTTTTGATGCTAGTGTGAAAGGTGTCATTTCCCTGATTTCTCTCCCAGTGAGTTTGTTGTTTGTGTATAGGAATGCTATCAATTTAAAATAAAACATTTAAATAGAGGATTCAGAGAAGAAAATACTATGTACTTACATGAGAACAAAAAGGTGAGTAAAATTAATGTTGGCGGAAAGGTAAAAATTATGTCAAAGGAAACATATTTAAGCCACAACTTTAACTATATTCTATTTATTCATGAATACAATGAATAAATGGAACTTAGTTAAAATTGTACACTAGTACATATTCATGTACACTAGTACTGAGTGTATTAGTGTACATCTTTTTACTAGTGTTTACCCAAAATGAACCTGATGCTATGTCAATCTGAGTGGTTTGTATACTGCCATGGTGTGGGTGCTGCCTAAGATTCATGCATTAGAAACTTAAATCCCAAGTCTATACATCAACAGTTTTCAGAGGCAGGGCCTTGACAGATAATTAGGCTTAGATGACATCCTATGAGTGGGGCCCCTGTGATTGCATTAGTGACTTTATAAGGAGAGGAAAGGAGAGAAGCAAACCAACAAGCTTGTTCTTTCTTGCTGTGAGACACTATCTGCCATGTTGTGACACAGGAAGAGGCCCTCACTAGACCAGCACCATACTGTTGGACTTCCCAGACATCAAATCTATGAACTCCATCTGCCTGTACTTCTTGTAAACGACCCAAGCTGTGTTATTCAGTTACATCAACAGAAAGCACTGAGACATGCACCAATGTCCTGCTTCCAATAATCATCGGATCATCATCTTAGTATTTACCAACTAATCTAAATGTCATCTATCTTATGAATAAAGACTGAAACCTCCACAGACTGTAAGCTAAATAAACCTTTTCTTTCTTCATTTTGAGCATTGGGTATTTTGTCTCAGCAAAGAGAGAAAAGTAACCAAGACAAATTCCTTTGATCCTCATATTGATATGGATTCTGGGGTGGTCTGACCTATGGGCATTCCTCCAAATCAGGTTATCAGCAGAAGGATCTCCTACCTGTGGTTGTAGGTGTTTGGTCTCCTACCTGTGGTTGTAGGTGTTTGTGTCTCCTACCTGTGGTTGTAGGTGCTTGTACTGAAGGAGCAGCATTAAGTTGTGATAAACTGCAGCCATGTAAAGAGTTGTGAATGGTAGGCTGGGGATATAGCTCAGCAACACAAGTGCCTGCCTGGAAAGCACAAGGTCCTGAATTCAATTGCTGGTACAAAAAAAGAAAAAGAATTGTGAGTGGAAGTACCAACTTCACAGATTCAAACATCTCATAGCTGAGACAATGTTCTCCTGGGTTTGATTTGTAGATGGATTTAACATAGCCTGGAAGGTTCTTTTGAATAGCAACACCACTTGGGTCTGAACTTCTAGTGTGTGACCTTGAGCAGTCTTCTCATGTGTAAGATAGGGATAAGTATGACACATTTATCCTTACAGAGTTGCTGTGAAAATCAATGTTCTTAGCACAGGAAATCATTAATAATTATAATTATTCCCATAGAGTGAGGGATTGTGCTTGGCGTGACTGAGAGTGCAATATTATTTCCATGTCACGATATTTCTCAAATGGGCTTCTAGGGTAGATATTGGGATTAAATAGAAGGCTGCCCAGTAACAGGCAGAGATGGCGTGTATGAGCAGAGCAGTGCAGAGGAGAAAGCCTTTGAGCTGACCAAGTCCATTCTTTCGAATGCCTCTAAAGACAGATGCCCATCCCACAACATGGGTGAGTTTCCTGAGAAGTGACAGCATCTCTCGGTTAGATATCCTACCAAGTAACCCAGTGGCGGTGAGCAGAGAGGGTGCTACCTCTAGCCTGGTTGCCTAGACCTCAAATGCCACGGAAAAAATAATCATGGAAAAACTTGGGAAAAGAGGCTCTGGGAAGAGGATAGCACAAGTCCCCAAGACAGGGCAAAGTTGGGCAAGTACAAAGGATAAAAGAAGTTCCAGCTTGGCTCAGAAGGGAGTGAAATGACGGGCTGGGCGAAGTGCCCAAGGGACACAGCATCAGGGCCATGCAGGCTGAAGGGAAGAGTCTGGCTTTTGTACTTATGTGCCATAAAACGTCTTTGGAGAATTTTAAGCAGATTGGTGATAGTATCTGATTTTGAGATAAATGCCCTAAGGACATAGTTTGAAGGGTTCCAAACTGCATATGGGGAGTGAAGGAAAGACGCCGTCTACAACTCAAAGGGCTAGGGAGTTCTCAATTCTGACTGTCTCACCACTTGGATCCCACGTCACCCATGGTCAGTGCTTCGGTCATTTCCTAGACTCTCTACTTACACCACATTTCTACCAGAACATGCACGGATAGTTGCCATTGTCTACCTGACCACGTCTTCCCCGAAGTATTCTCTTTCTGTGACTTTGCCTCACATTTTCCCCAAGTTTGCCTTGTCTGCTACTCTGAGCTTCATTTCTACCCAAGACAACCAACCCCATGTTCTGCTTTCTAATTCAATTTACGTGCAGTACAATCTTCCACAAGTCTGTACCTAATTCGCGTTTGCTCTTAAAAGAGACTCACCACCTTTGGGAGACTAGGAAGGGACAAAATAACATGATTTCAGTCTGTCTCTGGTTATCAGTACCATTTCCATAAGCTTGCCTGTTCTTAGTCAGCTCCACTACTTTGTGTAACTTATTTGTATCTTCCTTGAGTGACGTACGAGTACCACAGTTTCCAAATGTCCAACAGCACTGAAATGTTCAGAACACTGGTGCTCACACAATTACTAGAATCATCACTGGCAAATTACTGCTGGCAACTTCGTGTGGTCACATGAAAGGTACTGCCTGTGGTGTTTACTACAGGACTTGGGACTAGCTCTTTTTAGGGAAATGTACAGAAAATGAGGAAATTTGTACTGAGTGATTTTTTTTAACATCTCAAAGAATAAACTATTAGAAAACTGACCAAAATATCTAACTATAAAGAGAAAATATTAACGATATCATCAATGTCTTATTACATAAAAAACACTGAGGATCTCTGAAAAAATACTAAAGGAAGACAAAACATTAACCAGTGCTCTTGCTTGGTCAGAAAATAATCCCTGCTCTCAGATTTTTTTTAAAAAAATGTGTGAAAACAACCCAGAAAAGGCTCACCTTTCCTCCTGGTGTGCAGTCTGACAGCTATGCAAGACAAGAACCAGAGCTGCACCGGGGGAGAGGGAAGAAGGCTGTGAGAGGCCAGGGCTCCCCTTCTGTTTATATAAAAGTCCCCCCACCAGCCTCCTCTCGGCAGCGTGTTTGGTATGAACTTACCAAGAGTAAAATTGCACAGAATAAAATAAACTCCTTCTTTGGTTTCCACCACGTTTTTCTAAGAGGTTTAAATGGACAGATTTAAACATCCTTCCATCTCATTTCACTGACTTTGCTATCCAGAAGGGTACAGTCCCCACCCTAGGAGGGACGCTGGTGCCTGGATGACAACAAGAGCTGCGTCTTCCACTTGCAGGCGTCAGGAAGCCTACATGCAGTGCATGGTACAGACACAGCCTTGGAAACAGCAGAGTCATTCTGAGGTTTGCTGCTTCCAAAGCAGGGATAAAGGGGATAACCACTTCGTAGCTCTACTACACGCATCCAGATAGTGATGATCACAAACAGCCAAAATGTGTACTGTTGAAGTAAACACCCAAAGAGTATTTATGAACTGGAGTGATGGACTGCTTGAATTGATCCAAACTCCAGAGCTCTTTGACACCTTTCCTTTTAAAGCACAAAAGGGAGAGAAGAAAAATATTTGGTCGAGCTTGGCCATATGTATAACTGATGTATCCCCAAAACTGTAGGCACAAACTGGACCCAAAACTCAAAAGGCAAAAAGCACCCTAAAAGGCAGTGTTTTTTGGGAAGGAAAAGGCTGAACTGCAGATTTGCACTTTTTATAAAAATGGATACTATTGTATGGACAGTCTTGAAACCTGGCTTATAAATGTTGGTCTAAAATTTTAAATATTTGGAAGGTTGAAGCAAGGGGGATTACAAGTTCAAGCCTTGCCTGGGCAATTTAGTGAGATCCCATCATAAAACACAAAAAGGATGGAGGTGCCCCTGTGAGAAGGCCCTGGGTCCAGTCAAAATACCACACACACACACACACACACACACACACACACACACACACAAGGTCTTATGCCACACCCTCTAATCACTTCTGCCACTCAAGCGGGAATTGGTCCTTGCCTCAGATAAGGTGTCACAAGAGAACACTGCTCTCTCCTGAGACTGGAGATGCCATGCAGAAATGCCCTCTCTCTCTGCTTAACATTTATACCTAAGTGAATCAGGAAGCATCAACGTCTTCTACCTTCCTTCTTTACTTCGTCCTCCCTAAATGCCAAGCATTTAGCCAAACAAAGATCTTCCCAGTCAGTCCCATCTGTTGTTCAAGGTGAAACAACCTGGTATAAACTTACCAGACTCAACCAGGATCCTCTCCCAGTCCAGCTCACATCCTCTCTATTTCTGAGTCATTCACACTGCTTCATAGACGCTTGTGCTAGAAGGCACAGTGAGTCATGACACAGGATGTATTTTTGAGAATTATAACAAGTTCCGCGTGCAAGCCTTTATTAAGTGTCAGGTTCCCAAGCTCTTCATATAAATTATCACATTTTAATTTCCACAACCTTCCCTGGTGAGTGTCATGAGAATCCCCAATTTACAGGTGAAAAATCAGAAAAGCAAAGATTGACTCCCTGCCTGAAGTCCCACAGCATCCAGGGGCAGAGCTAAGACTTGCGCTAAGCCTGTCTCCTGGCAAAACATACACCTTCACACTGCACGCATGAATAAGTGTTCCATAAGTGCGTGGAAGGCTATTTTTTACTGGTAGCATTTTATTGGGAAGCTGGTTTGGAAATGTGGGGGCACATAATTTTCATGCTCCCCCACTGTGACACTAGCAGGAACCCTCCCAGCCGGGACCATTCTGCTCTGCCCCTGAGCCGATGGGACAAGGAGCTGCGTGAATCCGTCTTCTTCCCCTAAACCCGCTCACATTCTGGCGCAAATGACCCGCTGATACCTCAGCAGCCGGCTTCAGTTCAATTACACCGTAAATTCAAACTGTGTCTTCTTGGTGTGAAAAATCTGAGAGTGAAAGCATTAATCTCCGAAAATTGCTCCTTGTGTCTTCGATTTTCTGATTTCCACATAAACGGCAGGAGTGGTCCTGTCCCTCTGAGCGTTGCCCTCTTGAGAACTGGGTAGAGTACGGCAAAGGACGCATGGCTTTGGGTAGTTTCTCTCCGTAGGGCCTGAAGGTGTAATGTTGTCCACGTGCGGTACATCCACAATAAGTCCTATCACCTTCAAATGCTCTGGGTTTACACCGACATTCACAGAGCAATCAAGAAATAAGTCATCCACCTCCAGAAGGCTTTCTGTGAACTGTTTCAATTTATTCCTCCTAGACAGTAAGGAAATTGAAATGTCACCAGGAACCTCTTTTTTGTGACTAATTTTCATTATTGATGAGAGATAAGGCATAAAGTACACAGCATAGACTAAAAAAAAAATAACCAAAATCACATAGAATGGTACATCACACATTCAGTAAAAAAATAATAATATCCTTTCATAGATTATATAGATGCAGTAGTCCATTACCAACGACAGTTCAGTCAAGGTTCTTTGACACCCCAAAATATGGAACCTGTGCAACGGGGTGCTGTCATAGAGAGACGTATGCCTCGTCCTGGCCCAGCACAGACCTCCTACAACCTTGGGACCTCATGAGCAATAAGGATGTTGGGGCATCTTGTGTTCTAACGATGCAGCTTGTGGCTGACTCCTAGGTAGTATTAAGAAAGGGGAGTTGCCAGAAAGATAAAACTTCAATTAGAAACCTGGAAATCTCAGCCACACATTTTATCCTCCTGAAAGGAGAGAAGGGTTGGAGTTTGAGTTTGTTATCAAATGCCAATGATTTGCTCAGTCATGCTTATGCAGATGGTCCATGACTTACAACAGGTGGCTTATGATTTTTTGATGTTACAATGATACAAAAATATACCCATGCAACCATTCTGTTTTTCATGTTTAGGACAATAGTCAGCAATTAAATGAGATATTCAGCACTTTCCATAAAATAGGCTTTATGTTAGATGATTTTGCCAAACTGGTATGTGTGATCAGTCTTTGAAGTAGGGATGATCTGGTAGCGTTGAGTCCTTAAACTTGTCAGATTTGGTCCTAGCTGCAGGTAGACTGTGTGAGAATTTAATTGCATTGTTAGAAATTCAGTTGCTGTTGAGACAGGTGGGGAACTGAGTTGTGTGAGAACATACACACACATTTGGTGTCAGAGTTATTGTAAGTAAAAATAGCTCATTTGGCAAGAAAACATTGAAATAATATTAAATGCTTAATATTTTGGATATTAAAATTAAAAATTTATGTTCACACAAAAACATATACACAAATATTCATAAAAGCTTTACTTGCAGTAGCAAAATACCTAATTGCCTATCAATGAGCTAGTGGTAAAACAAACCCTAGCACACCCATATAATGGAATAGTATTCAGCAATAAAAATGAATGAACTTGTACATATAATAGCCTAGAAAGTCCTCAAGGGTGTTGTGCTGAGTGAAAAAGAAAGGTAACTTCAATTTTAAAAGGATATAATCTGTATGACTCTATTTATACAACAGTCATTAATTGCCAAAACTATAGTGACGGATAACACATTAGTGGTTGCCAGGAGACAAGAATTCAGACAAGGGGAATACAAATATAAGGAAACAGCACTATAAAATGCTTTTATGGGGCCAGAACCCATCTGTATCTTCACTGTGGTGGTGGTTACATGAGTCTGCATGTGGGATTGATTTGCACCAAACAGTTACACACACACACACACACAAACAGTAGACGCAGGTTAAACATTGGTAATAGCTACATAAGGTCACAATCTGGCTACCAGTAATATATCCATGCCAATCTTCTGGTGACAACATTGTACTACTGAAATCTAAGATGTCAATATGCACCTTAGTCTGTTTGCACTGCTTTAACAAAATACGTAAGCTGGGTAATTTATAAAGAACAGAAATTTATTTCTCACAGTTCTGACGCCTGAGAAGTCCAAGATCTGAGCCCCACCAGGCTTGGTGTCTGACAAGGGCTGTTCGCTCTGTTTTCAAGATGGCGCCTTGTTGCTCCACTCTGTTTCCTCACAGGAAGAAGACAAGAGGGCTCCCTTCAACTTCCAGCCCTATGGCGAGGGCACCTACTCCCATTCCTGAGGGCTGTTGTTCCTGGCTTACTGGTTTCCTAAAGGGCACACCTCTTAACAGTGTCACATGGGGGATTAAGTTTCAACACTAATTTTGAAAGGAATGCAAACATTCCAGTCACAGTAACAGAGCATCTGGGCAGAGAGTTTGTGAAACTCTATTATTTGCCAACTTCTGATGAGTCCATGATTATTTCAATTGTAGTATATGTGCTGCCAAAGCAAACAGCCATGATTATTTCCAAATTCAAAGTTTAAAACATGGTTAAAATAGCTGTGCAGAGATTTAGTTTGTGGCTTTAGTTTGTTAACATGTGTTTTGAATTTAGCTGAAAGTTAAGAAAATAGGGAATTTTACCTGGGTTATGCAGCTACAGCTGACCTTCCATAAACTGTCTGATTCCAGCTCGTTTTGGCCTGAACGCTTGTGCCATTCTTGAACCCGTAAGTAATGGTCTAGGTTTGGCCCAGTACGAATAAGCAGATTTAGCTTTTTCCCCACAAGAAGTCCAATTACCCTTGTGAGTTGTGTACTTTCTGTACTATTGACAAGTTTATAGTTTTGTTAAAAACTGAGTTGATGGGAGGATAACAAGTCCGAGAATCTCCCGCCGGCTCACCAGCCCGGTCTCTCCCAGTTCACTCATCTTCCCAAAACCAGGATTTCACAGCAGCTCTGTTGTACAATAATACGCAACCTCAGCCACTCCTGGAATTAAGGAAACCACGGTCTTCTCTGTCTTGTGTCACATACCCTGCAAACCCAGCCAGTTAATGGATCAACTTGACTCAGTGAGAAACAGCAAATTCACAGCTTCAACATTAAATCTCAAAGTACCATGAGAGCTAAACCATCTATTCAAAGAGCTACTGCAGTACACTGCTATACGTTATGCTACTAACTTAACCTAAAAAAGAATAGAAAGGCATCATATGTTGGGGGCCGCAACAATCTTTATTACGTGAGATAGGCTGTATTAGACACAGCGATTTGCCTGTCGAAGTCTCCAGGTTTCTTGAGGAATGTTCTCTCACTCACAGGGCTGCTGTGGGAGCCGCCTCCCAGGAGGTGGTAAAAGCTGACTGTTATCACCTCTTCCAACTCCACATGTGCTGATGTCATCTTGTTAGCTTGAAATTAACCTCGGTGAGAGTCCGTACACCGCAGAGACCTGCAGTCCCAGAATGCAGCGCACCTCCCTGCTCCTGCCCGGAGGCGGCTGTCGGCCACCAGCAGCGAAGCCTGCACTTTGTACACCCCCGGCATCCCTCGGGCCGCGGTCACTGACTCAGAGGTGGGCACCTGACTCCAGGGTCCCATCTCATCCTTTTCGTGAAATTTGCTTAAAGGGAACTTAGAATAAAGGTCTGTTTTTCTCCAGTGGCTGAAACAGTAACAAGAACATCTTCGGAGATGCGGCTGCGCAAGGAAGAAATGCTCAACGCTATGTAGGCTATGGAACCAAAGACAGGAAAGAAACAGAAAAGCAAAACCCGAGCACAGAGGTGAACGAGGTGACAGACGGCGCAGGAATGTATTTGAATTCCTCCTCCTGACTCCTGAAAAGCACCGTGTTTCTATTCACAGGTTCTAGGAGATATTTCAATTTCCTTGTAACCAATTCCTCTTTGCTTAATGAACTAAGGTTTCTGGACTTTGCAGTCTACAAGGGGCCTAATGAATGTGAGTTCTATTTGCTAATTTAACCAAAAGCTTCTTGAGGCCTTTCATGTTGGAAAACACTCCTCTTTGCCTTGAGAGCAGTGACAGAGTTTCACTGGAAATCTGATTTCAGTTCTGTTTATAGGAATCAGATGTAACCAAGCCTCGCTGCTTATAATTTGGTTCAGCATTCTTTCTACCAGAAACTGTAACAATTAATTTGTTTCTTACTCAGCAAACTTCCTTTTATTAACAAGTATTTTTAACTTGAGGAAATTTAAATAGTCCTTTTTCTGTGCTTGAAGTTTTACTCTCCCATATCATAAATACACCACCTAGATTACCAAATGAGAGAATAATCTTGGCAGTCCTTTTGCTCAGCTCAAAACAACTATTTACTAATCAGACACCAGGGGCAACCCAGTCGGCCCCCTTTCTGTCTCTCTCTCCCACAGAAGCTTTCTTTCCCTCAATAAATATGCTCTGCTCTTAAAAAAAAAAAAAAAAAAAAAAACACAAATCGGACACTAAAGCTTATATATTGCATAATTTCTCATGTGGAAACCTCAAATAATTTTTAAAATTAAAGATGAACAACAGGAAGTGCAGTGATAGATCTTTTATAAATGGGAAGAGGATCCACAGACAGAGAAATAAAAAAGACTAAAATATGTTCATTACGTGTATCTACCTCTTAGATCAATGTAAATCTTATGTACTACAAACATGTAAATAAAGAAAATTTTTTTTTAAACCTAAAGCATTTTACCTATTGATAAAGTGAATTAACAACAACAACAAAAACTCTGCTCTTTAGAGAAAGCCGCCATTACCTCACCCCAAGCCAGGACGGCAGGGTACGGCGGAGTAGGCTGAGGCCTATGCAAAGGCATCTAAGCAGGACAGTAAGTGGGGCCCTCCAGTGCGAAATGGGGTGAGCAGAGGGCTCAAACTCTCCAAGCCTGACCCAGGCCTAGCAACCCTCCTGGCCCAAGCCAAGAGCGCACTTCCCCCTGAACTCCTGTGACTCGTGTGCCGTCCTTTATAGCACAGCCGCTCACTAACTTTCTTTTCTCCTTTGTGATACAATGCAATCGCTTCAGTGCAGAAAAACGGATAAACAAAACAACACGTTTACATATGCAGGTATGACTTAAACATGCTCTTTTGTATTATCTCCCTAGTGTCAGAACCTGAAAGAGTAGATAAAATCCAAAAGGTACAATAGATACTCTCAAAGGGAAGGAACAACTGGGATGAGGGAAAGGAGAAAAGAAAGAAGGAAGGGAAAAAATATATATGTATATACACACGATACCTGGGATGATTGTACTGCTGATTTCTACTGGTCTATTGAAAGGAACAGCTAATCCTTCAATATTGTTCTTCTTAATTTTTTCTGACCAATTTTGCATGTTTGTATCCAGTTCAATCTGAACAAATAATTTAAAGACAACAATATGCTGTAGAACAACCATTGTTGAATTCCTATCATCTTGTTTAGTGAAATTCTGTATCATTTCTAATTTTTTTATTATTTTTTATTCTATTTAAAATAAAATAAAAAAAAAAAATAACATGTTTAAAAGTGTGCCCGGGCACACCAAAGTAGCAGGAACCTCTAGCTACATGGTGTTTTGATCAGCACGTAAGCTCCTTTCAACACAGCTGGCAAAGTGTGTATTACAGTGACATCCATCTGCCGAAACAGAGCTAAGTAGGTCATGAACATGGTAAAGGCGACAGCCAAATCACAAAAGAGTAAAGAAGGCATAGGTTAGCCCCAAAATGAGACCAAATGTCATTAGTTATTTGTTACAACCTGAAGTAATTTGCCTCTTGAATACACGAGTAGCAAGATAAGGGAAACAAACATTCTAATCAAACAGCAACACAGGATCAAACAGGAGAGAAATAATAAATGGCAAAATGGAGGCAATGAATTCCATAAACTATGCCCTGAGGACTCAAGTACTGGAAAATGCTGTGTTCTAAACAGAGACACCTAATCTGATTCTGTCTGTGGGCTCTACTAATAAGACCATGCTCCCTGAGCACTTACGCTGTGATTCCAATCAACAAGTATCAAAAAGCAGGAACAGGTGCCGATCTGTGGCCACATTCAAACCAGGAAAGATGGATCTGCTCCAGCGTCTTTGTGATCAGTTAGCTAGGGAAGCAAGTTTCAGTATCTCGGCAAAGTTGTTTAAAGCCGCTAGGTGCCAGCTTCCCAGTCGATACTTGTGCTTGCTCAGAGAATCAATCAGTATAGACAGTTCTGGATGCTTGATCTTGAATTTAGAATTCCAAGGTTTAATGCCAGGATATCATAGGGATTAGACAGTGACAATTATTTGGGTGGGACAGTGGTTAATCACATTGATTAACCACTACCTGTCGGTAGCAACTAGCATCTCTCCTAGTTGCTGCTGAACTCTTCCTTCTTGGCAAGATTGTCCAGCAATGAGCTCAGTATTTCTAGATAATTTTATTTAACTTCACTCAACCCAGCTATTCCCCTTCTAGGTATCCTCCTGAAAGAGTTGAAGACATCTTACTAGAGTGATCCATGCACACCTTTGTTTACAGCAGCATGACTCACAGTAGCTAAATCTCAGAAGTGTCCTATGTCTACCAGCAGATGAATGGATAAAAAATAAATGTACCCTTTGCATACGCTGGAGCACTACTCTGCTTTAAAGAAAGATAAATGAGTCATTTGCAGAAAAATGGATGCACCTTGACACTATAATGTTGAGTGACATCAATCAGACACACAAACTTATATATCACATGGTTTCTCTTATATGAGAAATTCCAAGTATAAATACAGAGCAAAATGAAAGACAGGCAACAGGAGACAGGGAGGTGGATGTTTTACAAATGAGAAGGAGACCAAGGGGGGGGGGAGGAGAAAAAGGAGAGAAGGGGAGGAAAAAGAATTAAGATGTGTTATGCAAATGTACAACTCTCTGTGAGGGATGGACTCATTATGCACTGCTTGATGGAGACCACTATGAAGCAGCCCTGAGCAGGACTTAAATTAATCAATTGGCTCTTCATGTTTACTTTTGAGTCTATCCAAGGCCTAGGCTCCTTGTCTGGAGATGGGCAGTGGACTCATAGTAAGTGAACCTCTGTGAGTCACTAATCCTTACTAAGGCCTGTAATGGTGGATGAAGCCAGAAAGCCTCAAAGGATAAGACAAGATCACAGCCCAGGACACCTGGATCCAACCTCAACTAGATAAAGACTGTAGCCTCAGGCATCTCACTCCTGGGTGGATTAACTTCATACCTTACTTGGAGAAGTCCTTGAGTGGTTCTGCACTTCTTGAGTACTCCCCTCCCTTCTTCTGATAATCAAATAAATATGGGCCACCCTGAGAAGGTCTGAGTCTCAGCTCCAAGAGAATCTTAAATTCTGTGAGAGGGATTTGATCTTCCCAGAGCCCTGAAATCATTCTATTTGCCTCTTTTTATTTAGTCTTCACCATACACTCATGTGGGGGATTGCAGTTCTGATCAGCCCACAATAACTAAGGGATAGGGGCTGGGGATTTAGCTCAGCGGCAAAAGCGCCTGCCTGGCAAGCACAAGGTCGTGAGTTCGGTTCCCGGTACCAGAGAAAAACCAAAAAAAAAAAAAAAAAAAAAAAACTAAGGGATATTATTAATCTGATATAGCAAACATTTACTTATAAAATTAAAAAAATTCTATTGACCCCACAATTTAAGTTGAAGAGCTAGATTAATTCAAGCACATGAAACTAAATTACAGTTTATATCTTATAGCAGTTCACAGAGAAGCAACGTCCCTGAAGACATGCCAATAGCAGTTCCATTACCTTTAAAAGCACATAAGCATATAAAACAAATCATTCTCTAAGTAGAAATGACACCTTTCTTGAAGGGCCACAACCAGACATTGCCCCCACCTCCTGGGCACATGCCAGTCTGACATAATTGGGCTGCGCATAGCCCTGTCCTGCCTGGGATGCAGTGGGCCAGACACATGCTGCCACCTCCTTCCTCCTCCTTCTCCTGCACTACCCAGACTTCTCTGGAGTCTGCTCCTCCCTGGAGCCTGCAAGTGGATACCTGACTCTTCCCATGACACCAAATAATCAAAGTAAATAAACTGACAAGCAGGTGTTACCAACCAAAACACCTTCTAGTGTCTCCTCCAGTGGCCTTAATTTATCTAACACAGAAGATGGTTCAACCCCTCCCTGGGTCACAGCTTTCCTAGCATTTCTGTGTTTCCCAAGACTCACCCTTCCTGTCAGTTGCACTTTCCCCTCCATTACACTCCAATTCCTAGCACCAGAAGGATCTCCAAACACCTTCTACAACCCTTCCTCTCTGAATTCCACATTAACCCAACTGTGGAATTCAGCTAATTCAGCCACTTGTCCTTCATTTCTATCAGAACATCTTTTTCAAAAAACATTTTACTGGTATATGTTTGCCATGTATAATAATGACATTTCTTTCAGGACCTGGTCCATCAATCTGTTGTATCTTGATTATTTTTACCCTTCCCCTCACACTCTCCCATCCTTCCCATGTGCTCCTTCCCCGTCTCCAAAAAAAATCCTCCTTCCTCCATTTCTCCTTTATTTCACTCCTTTTGTTTCCATCTTTTTGAGACACAGTCTTGCTATGCGGTTCAGTCTTGCTATGCTGGCCTCAACATCACTTTGTAGCCGAGGCTGTTCTCAAATTCTCAATGATCCTCCTGCCTCAACCTTCTGAGTGCTGCGATTACAAGCATGAGCCAATACACCTGGCTATTTCACTCTTTAGAAAGCTATTCCTTACGTAGCATTCTTACCGAAGGTTCTGGGGAGTGTATAAGCTTTATATGGATGCAACATTAATTGTGAAGTCAAGTACTAGGCACACGTGTTCTTGGGAACATTCCCCACCCCGCATCCTGCTGGGCTGTGCCCTCTGTGCCCACCGATCACTAGATGACTGTGCTCCGTGTGCACCTGTCCTGCAGTCCTCTGCCCCGGGGCCTCCAAGCTCTCCCCTGGCCCCTACCCTAACAGAGGCCTCACTCTTCATGTCCCAAGGCTCATGCCATGCTCTGCTGACCACCTCTCCTGCAGCTACTTCTGGGAGAAAAGGGATCCAGGCGTAGATCACTTCCTGGCAGACAGGAAGCTGCCACCCCTCTGCTGGAGCCTGTTTCCATTCTGTGCAGTTTTCTGTAACTCTGGTCATCCTTGAAGACTTAGAACACATTTATCTCTCTTGAATAAACTTCCACAGTCCTGAAGCCCAACCTTCCCATCTCCACTACAACTCCCACCAGGGTAGAGGGTGCCTCCTTGCGATGTATATAAAAGAGGAGTCTCAGAAGACTCTGCCCCCTAAGACACTGTATACTCCTCAAGAAAGGAATCATGTTTATGTTTTAATCCCCTATTTCCTAACATAGTACTTGGGATAAATACGTGGTTACTAAGTGTTCTTTGGACTTTCCAAATCTCGGAAGTACTCAGGTGTGGAGAGGAGATGTTCTCTGAATAAAGTCCCCATAGTATTTTATTCACTTTGTAATATTACAGTGCTGCCCTTTTACCTAAGTTTTTCCATGTTTTTGCCCAATTAGACATTGTGCTTGTTAGAGAAAGAACCACATCTACTTTGCTATTGCATCTCTGGCACGCAATTATTACGCTGCTGTGCCATAAAAGCATTCTACAAATGTTTGTTTAAGAAAAAGGGCAGATGGAAGGAGCAAGGGAGGAAGAGAAGAAAGAAACAAAGAAAGAAACAAAGAAAGAAAGAAAAGAAACAGAGAGAGGGAGAGAGAGGAAGGAAGGAAGGAAGGAAGGGAGGGAGGGAGGGAGGGAGGAATGGAGGGAGGAAGGGGAGAGAGGGGGGGGAAAGAAAGAAAGAAAGAAAGAAAGAAAAAAGTGAAGGAGAGAAATAAAGAAAGGTAGGAAGAGAGAAAGAGAGGAGAGGATCAAGAGGGTGTAATATTAGTGCTTTCAGATAGAGTATGATTTGGGAGGTATTTTGGAGAAAACAGTTGTGATATTATTATTCTTCATATATTACCTATATAGACTTATATACATATATAGCTAGAGATGATGGATAGACAGATATCCAGGAAAACCTGCTTCATATCTCTCTTCACCAAACAAGCCATGGAAATAAATCCTTTTGGTCCCCAGTGCAGGTGTAGAAACTGTACCATCTCCCCGCCTTTGTTGGAGCTGCCCATAATAAATACTCTGCCTGTTCTGTCTGTTCATGAGTCACGAGGCACCCCTTTCAGAAAGGCCCTGCCTCGGGGCTGGGAATTTATCTCAGCAGTACAGCGCCTGCCTGGCAAGGGCGAGGTTGTGAATTCGATTCCCGATACTGGAAAAAAAAACAAAAATCAACAACAACAACAGAAAGGCCCTGCCTCACACCACACAGAAGGCATGCTGCACAGAAGCAGAAGAATGTGAACAGAGAGGCTTTTCTGGGTCCACCATTGCATCTGTCAGCAGGAGACCATACCCTTCCTTCCATCCCTCTCTACATGGTGGTCAGTATGTCAGTCCTGCTTACACAGTGCAATCTCCACAAAACCCACATGGACGGGCTCTCAAGAACTTCCGGATTGTAAACGTGCAGAGACCTGCAGGAAGGTGACCAAGAGCTTGCCCAGGTACCAAGGGGTGGCCTACCACCTCCACAGCCTGGAAGATCTCAGGGATCTTCCAGACTTCATCTTCTGTGTCTTTTCACATGGATATTTATTTGTATCCTTTAAAATATGCTTTATAATCAAACAGTGAGCATCAATGTTTTCTATGAACTCTGATAGCCACCCTAACAAATCAATACAATTTCCGTCCCATTCGGTACCATATGTGTGTGTTCACTCATTGCCTTCTTGCGTGGAGTCTTGACCTCAGGCCTTTCTCATTCCCAGCAGCTGTAAAAATACCTGGAGTGTGACACACTTTCAGTTAGCATTCTGTCTAATGAGTGTGGATTTCTGTGATATGGACTTCATAGACTTGAAATTATATAGAGTTAAAGAGGATGCAGTGTATAAATTTAATTTTGATTTTTTTTTTTTTTTTTTGAGGCAGGATCTTAACAAATAATCCAGACAGACCTTGAATGGCCTGGGTAGGTCAGACTGGCCTCAAACTCACCATCCTCCTGCCTCAGCTTCCCAAGTGCTGGGATTACAGCCGTGTGCCACTGTGCTCAACCTAACTGTGATATTATTTAAACTAACTTAGGAAACTAATTTGCCAAGTCCAATTCCATTACAACGTGCACGAATGTTAAGACTACAAATGACCATGTAGCATGGTAGGAAAAATAATGACTCCATCCAGATACTATATTATTTTACCTCTAAAACCTGAATGGGCTTCTCAAGGATTCAAAATTCAGTTCTGAGGACATAACCATGTTTGTGGTAGATGACAGACCAGGGACTATCATATGCTGATCCTTGTTATAATCAGTTTTATTTAACAGCATAATACTGAAAGGCATAAAGGGACATAGTCCAGCACGGGTTAAGTATCGTTTAATCACATTAAGCACACGAAGGATTCTTATAACTATAAATACATTTCAAACACACTCTAGTCTCATGTGGCTTCCATGAATACAACCTTCCTGAGTACTTGCTGCTATGATTCTGAAGTTTAAATGTCACAAGATAGACAGCAACTCTCATCCTCAGAATCTGTATTTTTGAACTTTTAAAAGAAAAACAAAATTTAATACCTGCATATGATATATGTTAGGGGTCAGGGAGAAATTCTGGCATACACCAAGCATATAAATTATATGAATAGATAGCTGGGCAATGTGTCATCTGTAATCCCTGTACTTGGGAGGCTGAGGCAAGAGAATCACCATAATTTCAAGACCACCTGGGATACATAGTAAGACACTGTCTCGAAAAGAGAAAAATACAGTACATATAAACAAGAACTGACTTTCTACCCCACTCAAAATTCAGACTTACTTGCTGTGATCTACTAATTTCATTCAAACTCTAATGTAGCTGCCAAGTTCGGGGCTGCACAATTATTTCTCTTCAGTGACAACACTGCCGGATGAACGGATTTGGGATTTTTATTGACCTCCACAATTTTGGCCTAAGAGCCAGTTCAATAAACACAGATATACAAAGCTATATTATACAATTGAAATTGTGAAAGTAGTTGGATAAAGATCAAAATTTCTGGAGGGATTCCAAATTGATTTCGTTTTACCTAAAGCACATTTTAGAGCAAACAGGTATTGAATGTAAATCTGTCTCCTGGATAGTTTTCTACAGAGGTCAGTGCTAGGCTCCCAGACTAAATTGTGGTTTTCCACCAAGATAAAAATGGAGGTAGGGGCCCAGGGAGCACCATGTTGGCACGAAGTTCTCTCCTCTCTCACCCGTTTCACAAGCACTCTCCATCTTTCTGTCAGAAGGCCATATGCCCCTCAGTGAAGCACTTCTTCCTCAGGGGCATCTGGAGCATTACAGTTACCCAGGACCTTTCCTCTGCTTTACAAACTAAAGCAGCAGAGAAATGATTTCCAACAAATCGCTGATGGCGTTCACACAATAGCTTCACTATCCTCCCTGATACATTCAGTCCCATGTCCACATATCTGGCCTTGATCCTTCCTTGCAGGACTTCCAGGCGTGCCTGGGGTTCACCCTCTCCTCTCGCTGAGGTGCCCAGTGTTTGTTCTCAAGACTCCTTCAGTATCAACTCTCATGACTAGGTGTCTCTCAAGTGAAACTTGGGTTTACTTCCTTGCTTTCTGACTGAAGGGAAAGAGGAAAAGGAAAACCAGCAAACAACTTATGTTTCAGCCTTTTGTGAAGGTTGGGGGCAATAGCTGAGGTTATACGGTAGGTACATGGAAACACTTGAACATTGTGACCATCAGCTTGATAGAAACACCTGGTGTCATTCAACTATAAACACCAACATTTCAAAAATAAACTCCGAGATTCTCTTTATCTATCCTAAGACTCATGCATCCATATGCTCAGGCAAGCTTAAGTCACATTGTCTGAATCTAACTTTTCTCTTTTCCTCTCTGGTCCCTAAAACCAAAAGATATTTTCCCACTGCTATGAATTATGCTGTACTTCCTGCATGGTAGAGATCACTAGAGCTAGTATTTAAAGATCGGGTACTGCTGTCGGGTAGCCTGCTCCTAACAGTGGTTCACCAACTAAACGTTACTGGGTTCTGGGCTGCTGCCTCTCCTTCTGGAGTTAGATTCTGTGCTCTTCTGTCTTGAGCAAAAAATTGAACAAAGCAAGCAAAATAGCAGTGCCAAAGTGTTTTTGAGAGTAAAAGGGAAGAATGAAGGAGAAACTGCAGCACAAGCCTGGGCTGAGTTAAAGAGGAAAGAGCAAGATGAAAGAACACACTTGAGAAAGCAGGGCGGGCTGTCATGAGGAAAAGCCAAGACAGCAAACTCTTCATGGCACATCCCTCCTTTTAAACTGTACAGAACCGAAGGAGACCTTCAAGAATTTCCAGGTATGGGTCCTGAGAGGCAGTTCTGGGATCCTACACCTCAGACATCCAGACGCTGCTTGAGTTCTCATGTGAAATCCACATGTAGAGCTTTGGGAACTGTTCTGTGCATATGTTCTGGGATCTTGTAATTAACACGTCGAGCCTACTTCTCCAGCCAGCTTTGCCACGGCCTAATCCCCTATCTCAGTATTTCTTACATCAGAGACACTACCTACACATTCTTTTATAGGAGTTATGATCTGGGTTTAATGAACTAAAACTGTGTAGGGGGAGATCTTTCAGCAGGACATAGTAGCTACCCAGGAGCCGAAGAGAAGATTGCAAACTTGTGATCAGCTTGGGCAATGTAGCAAGAGCCCCTACTGAGTGAGAGAGACAGAGAGAGAGCAGGAGGCGAAGGAGGAGAAGGAGAGGAGTTGGAGGTGGAGGAGGAGGTGGAGGGAAAGGGAGGAAGAGGAATGGGAGCAGGAGGGGAAGAGGAAGAAAGGGGAGGGGGAGAGAGAGAAATAGAAAGACAAAATTACTTCCCAAAAAACTATTAGATCGCCAAAGACAAGAAACCAGGAAAAAGTGTTACAGTTTTGGTTTTACTTTTACTATGGGGAAGCACTCCTGGTTCTCATCACCAGGCTTTACCAATAACCAATTTATGACCTACCTGGCAACCTATGCCCCACCCCTTTGTTCCTCCTAACATGTCATTTTCTTTATGTCACCTGGTGTGGAGACGCATGTCCATAGTCTCAGCTGCTAAGGAGGCTGAGGAAGAAGAAGTGTAAGTTTAAAGCCAGCCTGGGCAACTTCGGTAGACTGAGTCTCAAAATAAATAAATAAATAAATAAATAAATAAATAAATAGACATAAACAAACAGAGCTAGAGATGTAGCTCAGTGGTAGAGCACTCCTGAGTTTGATCCCTAGTACCACCAAAAACAAAACTCCAACTGTCGTATATGTCAGTATGGATCTGTGAAAAATGATTCAGCTTTTAAAAACTATAATAGAACTCTCATAAACATATTAAAAGTAATCCATCCATTAAATCATGACTCATAGTTTAAATGTCCCCTCCCCTTACATTGCCCCTGGCAGAGAAAAATGACAGATCACTATGTCTTAGACTACTTTCAGAATATATTATCATAATACATCATTCATATCACCAATATGGATCCAAATATTAGATATTATAATTATTCCTTGAATTAGATTTGTCCCCAAATTTAGTCATTTCTATAGTGCAGTAAATATTTGCTTATAACAATAACCTTAACTCTCAAAGATCCTGACTAAAGAAAGGATCCTATAAGATGTGAGGAAAAGGAAAAGGGGAAGAATGACACATACAACAAAGTGGGTCTCAACTATGCTCTCTGTTATAGGAAGCCTAAGGGGATCATCTCACAGCCTCCACATACTACCATTCCACTCCTGGGCTGAGTTTGTACAGAGAAGGAATTTTGTCTATTTTACTTTTTGTTTTTATTTCTAGCCCTAGAGGAGTGCCTAGGAGAGTTTAAAAGTATTTGTGGAATGAATGAAGGAATGAGAAGACCTTGCCTCTACCCAGAAACTGATGAGTTGAATTTCCATTCATAAAGTAAAATGTTACTGTATCATTATTCTTTATGTTTGCCTGTTTTCACAAATGTTTTTCTGATAAATGAAGCACTTATATAAGTAGCCATCATTTGTGTTCAAATAAAGATGTGTTCCTCTCGGAAGTTATGATTTTGAGCTAAAATGTGCCCCCAAAAGTCTCATGTGCAGAGGCGGCATCTGGTTGGAAGGGGAAGGTCACAGGGGTATTACCTGAAATGTCTTGTTCTTGTCCGAAGCTACTCCTCTCTCTGAGCAGCTTTCCTCTGCCATGTTCTTCCACTGTGCTGTTTACCCCTTGGAGCCAGGTGACCTTGGACTGAACTCACTGAAACTGTGAACCAAATCAACCTTTTCTTCCTTGCAGTTGCAAATATTGAGTGTTTTGTCCCAGCAACAGTGACTAATACAGAAGTACATACTATTTACTGTCTTTAAAAAATCCTAATAACCAGTGACCTTCTGGGAACTTTGCTTCAGTGTGAGAGTCCCCAGGGTACTTGGGGTCTTTGGTCACCCCATCCAGAGGCCCAGAGTGTAACCTGGTGTATTCATCTTCTTGCAAGTGATGACTTGACAGTCAGAGTCCTCGCGCTTAGTCAAATCACCAGATCAGCCGAAGGGAGCGTATGGCTGGTGGGCAGATCTGGGTGATTCAGTTTTCCAAGACAGCAACAGCACTCTCCTCCACAACCTGGCTTAAGATCTGAGTTGGAGGGACTCTGATCTGGAGATGTGAGTGGTGGACTGTTTACGGTAGCAACAAGCTTCAGACAGTGGTGTAGAAGTCTTTAATGAAAACTGTTCATCTTTTTAATCTGACCTAATAGTCAGTATCTCAAACAGCTGCTCAGAGGCAAATCATTAGCTCTGCCTTTGTAAAAGTCAGATATCCATAACTTCCATGATGAAACTCCTGTACTTCCATCATATCTGGGTATTTATCCCTGAGCCGCCAGATCCTCGCTGCTTGCTAGGCTGAAATAATATAGTGCAGAATAGTGATGAAGTGAAATATAAGAAGACAGTCATGAGGTTTCTGTCACCCCACCACCACCACTCACTCCTGCTTTTACCTTCCTCCCAACTTGTCCACCTTTCCTTAAGTGGCCTCTCCTCCCCAGAGTACTTCAAGCTTGGATGTTGCCCAGATACGAGCTTGTCCTGATGCAAAACAACCTGATAAACAAACCCATGCTAAGATTTTACTGATAGCCTATCATGGTATTCCACACACACACACTTTTAACCAGGAAAAGTTAATTCCTCCTTCAGGCTCACTAAATTGCTAAATTTCCAGGCTGAGTTTGAACTTGCAGTCCTCCTCTGAGCTCGGTAATGGTTTCTCGAGTTCCCTGCACTGCACTGAATGATTTGTGTCCTCTCAAGGCCCGGTGTCAATTCCCCACTCCCAGTATGGTGGAACCTGGAAAGTGGACCTGTGGGAAGTAATCAGGTTGAGACGAAGTCTCTAGGATGAAGGCCTCATGAAAGGGATTAGCTCTTGTAAAGAGATGGAGTGATCCGAGTTCTCCGTGTATACCGTGTGACAATACCAGAGGGCAGCTCTCTGCATGTGAGTAAGGAGAAAGGACCTCATGAACGAGGACGCTCTGACCTTAGATGCCCAGCCTCCTGAACGCAGGAAATAAATGTCGCTTAACTTACCCATCATGTGGTATCTCATTATAGTAGCAGGAAATGACTGAAGGCCCTTCACTGTGACTGAATAAAAGCCCCTTCTCATTAACATTAAAATTGTAGAGATAAAAAATAAATACATGAAAAGATGGTCACCATCATGAGTCATGAGGATGCAAGTGTGAATTGGCAGTGAAAGGACACATCAGTAATCCCAGCACTCTGGGAGGCTGAGAGAAGAGGCTTGGAGATCGAGACCAGCCTGGGGAAACTTAGGGACTTCACAAGACCCTGTCTCAAAATTAAAAATTAGGAAGGGCTAAGAATGTACCTGGGTTCAATTTCCAGCACCACCAAAACAGCCAAATGCACAAAGATACAAGTGTGTACTTGTTAGAAAGTCTAAAAAGACTATCCATAGAAAACGTCAAGGATGCGGAGTGAATGAAGTTCTCATACACTGGTTTTAGGAAAATAAAATTGCCTTGGAAAACAGATGGCAGTTTCCTAAAAAGTTAAACATATAACCACACGGCCTAGGGCTGGGAATTTAGCTCAGCGGCAAAAGCGCCTGCCTGACAAGCGCAAGGTCATGAGTTCGGTTCCCGGTACTGGAGAAAAACCAAAAACAAAACAAAACAAAAAAAAACAAATAACCACACGGCCCAGCAAAATGCAGAATAATTATGTCAAGTGAAAGAACTTAGACAAAAAGATAGATAGATATAGATGATATAGATATAGATAGATATGGATATAGATATACAGTCTGTTTATAGAAAAGTCTAAAGCATGCAAAGCAAATTATAGTGCTAGAAGTAGACCAGGAGTCTTTGGAGAGGAAGGCGTAAGGGGCAAAAGGAGGAAGCACAAAGGAGCACAAGACACTTTGGGGAGTGACAATGTCTGCATTACATCGACTGTGCATGTGTGTGCTAAAAAATATGGTCAATGTTAACATTTTAAAAATATATACAGGAAAAGACACACAAGCATTAATCCCCTGCAGAATCCTCCCCCTCACTTCCAACACACGTATCCCGTCATTCCTGCCACTTTCTGAAGCAATTCTGAAAGTCCTCTTTCTTGGGTATCTGTAGTTGTGCCATCCTGGCTGCCCCAGTGTCCTGAATCCACTCAAAACACTTCCCTCTCATGATCATTTTGACTTTGGGGAAGAATCAGAAGTCACACAGCGCCAGACCTGGTGAATAAGATGGATGAGGACACGGTGTAAGGTTTTTAGGAGCTGCCTTTCCGCTTGGTGGCACTCAGCATCACTAGTCACTGGATTTTTGATCAAACCTCACACAGACACTCACGAAGGAGGACTTCCGGAAGTGCTTCAGAGAGTGGCAAGAACGATGGGACAAGAGTGCTCCAAATGAGGGGGAGGGTTCTGAGGGGATTAATGGCAGTGTATCCTGTACTGCATAATTTTTTTAATATTTAAACCTTCAATGTACATATTGATCACCGTGTGTGTGTGTGTGTGTGTGTGTGTGTGTGTGTGTGTGTACATATATAACACTCAGGTGTTAGAAATGTGTAGTTTACTGTGAGTCAATTTACCTGGAAGTAATTATATCTCAACTCAACAGACTTAGGTGTAAGGAGCAAACATTAATTATCTTCACATCCTTTAATGCTGCATGCTGGCCAGCATCCGGAGCATGGCACACGCGTAATAGTCCGAGTGGAGACGAGACAGCTGCACCAGCTCCTGTATGAAAACCTCACAGCCCTGTGACCATGGAGAGAGACTTTGAACAAGAAAATGTATGTCAGTTTATCTCCTGGAATGATAATTATGCAGGAGCTTGCAGCATGATACTTGCATTGTTCAATAAACATTTACAAAGTGTTTAATAATTAAATATCACTGCAGTTCTGAGTGAAACCTTGGTACATCATGTCATTCTTGCTGTTAGAGTGGCTTCCACTGCTTCTAGACCTATGCTTCATGCAGAGAAAAGGAAAAAAATAAAGTCTTTCAATTACAAATGATGAAAACAAGGATGGAAGCCAAAGAAGCTTATCTGCTTTATCTCTGATTAAAGAATAACAGTTGCTCAGTGATAAAGCACTTACCCAGCATGTGTGAGGCCCTGAGTTTGAGCCTTAGAATCGCAAAGAAAGGGACAAGAAAGCAGAAAAGAAAAAAAAAGAAAAAGAAATAAAGACCAGGCATGGTGGTACACGCCTGTAATCCCAACACTCGGGAAGCTGAGGCAGGAAGATCATTGCAAGTTCGAGACCAGCCTAGGTACAAAGTGAGCTCAAGACCAGCCTGAACTGCATAGTGAGACCCTGTCACAAAAAAAAAAAAAAAAGAGAAGGAAAGAAGGACCATAAACTATTTAAATTCCATTACAACATTTAATAATAGGTACAACACTAAATAATTTTGTCACTTTGCAGCCCAAAATGAATAACTATAAAAGTGACATCCACGGAACCTGATTTGGAAAATGCATAATTAGAATGAAAATGTGTCAAAATTCACCCTTTGCCACTTCTATCTTAAAAATTCACCTGATTCCATGAATCCACACCTATTTTCATTCTTGAGTCTAAATATGGAAAAATAATGCCATGAGTTGCATAGAAGAATTTTGCCAACATACTTTTTGGTCAACAGAAAAATGAGCAAGATAAAAAATTGGTGTAAAAAGGAAATATGAATGACTCTTTTCGTGTGCGGTATTAGGTACGAAGCAGAGGCTTCCCAGGGCTGCGTTCCTGTCCTTTACACACAGACTTATTTTGGGGGGAGCATGTTTGTTTGTTGAGACACAGTCTTATTAAGTTGTCACATTTCCCAGGCAAGGTTTGAACTTTCAGTCCTCCTGCCTCAGCCTCCCAGAGTGCTGGGATTACATGTGTACACCACTGTGCTGCCTATAAGTGACTCTTACATGTACCCAAATATGTTCACTATATGAAACTATAACATGATTCATATATGTTCACCCAACAAATTAACAAAGGTCACAAAACGTAGTATTTCACTGTGCCGGCAGATTTGAGGGTAAGGGCGTTTTCATTTCTTGCTGGTGGAACAGCAAATTAACAACTTCCAAGGAAGACAATTAAGAAGTATCTCTCAAAATTAAAAAACGCATCTCCTTTCACCCACTAATTCCTCTTCTGTTATTTGTGCTGCAGGTGTTTCTATGCTTGTATGAAATAAAGCATGGAAAGGGATATAAACAGCAGCATTACAGTGATGGGCCATAACTTAAAAGTTCTCCAACTGAACAAATTATGCTACAGAGTACCAAAGAGTTAAATTCCGGTGGAAACTATGATGGCTTTATACATAATTAAAAAACAATAGTCTCTATAGTAGGTAGAAAAAAGAAGCCACAGAAGACTGTTGTACTCAGGGGAGGCTGAGGGTAACAAAACCTTAAAGTAACAACAGGGTAAATAAGAAACTCTGTCTGTTCTCATATAGCACCCCGGAAGTAAGTAACTCAGCACTGTCCTGCTGGACACTGTCCGACACCGACCTTCTCTGCACTTGCGGCTCAGCTGTCTTCGCAACATAGACTTGTTCTCCTCCATTCCGGTTAAAACGGAAGGGAGGTAGAGGAACAGAGCATCCGCCTCATGAGGGTGGGACGTAGAAGATGCACACGGCGCTGTCCCTCAGAGTCACTGCCAGCACGGCAGCCCTTGGTCACCTCAAGCTGCCGGGGAGCCGTGTAGTGTGGGCTATAATGTGGGCACCATGTAGCTATAAAAACCAGGAATTTAGTGAACACAGAGGAAAGGGAGAAAGAAATTTACTAGAGTACTAGTCCTATAGAACTAGTTACATAGGATACCGTGTCATAACTTGGGCTTAAAATAATATATATATATCTACACACACACACACATACACACATATATTGCATAAATAACATCACCTCTGGAATCTATTGGTAATGGCTCCATTGGAGAAAAGGTATACCCATTCCTACCTGTTCTATGTCCCACCATGTGCTACTAATTCAAAAAGTCAATTTAATTTAAAAGAACTAAGTCCAAAATAAAGAAAGACTGTGTCAAAATGTTACTCACATTTCACAGCATTACCAATATAATCCAGGGTTAAAAGTGAAACATAAGGCTGGGCGTGTTGGTGCACACCTGTAATTCCAGCACTCATGAGGCTGAGGCAGGAGGATCCCTGCAAGTTCGAGACCAGCCTGGCCTACAAAGTGAGCTCAAGGCCAGCCTGAACTGCGGAGCGAGACCCTGTCTCAAAAAGTCAAAAAAAAAAAGGGAAACATAAGCCAGGCATGGTGGCTCACACCTGTAATCCTAGTGAGGCTGAGGCAGGAGGATCGCCACAAGTTCAAGGCCAGCCAGGACTACACAGTGAGTTTAAGGCAGCATGAACTGCATAGTGAAACCCTGTCTCAAAAAAAGATGACACAAAAGAAGTGAAACAACAAAACTACTACCTTCCTGTGTAAATCTTTAAAACCCTGGTAAATAAGTAAAAGTCTACCAACAGAAATTTCCCAAAAATGTGCATTTGTAAGGAGCCAGGGAGGAGATTAGCAGCTTCTCCACTCAGTTCTTTGCACATAAAATCCTACTGTGAGATCTAATTTCCAGATTCATTAGAAAGCGTGGACCAGGGCTGGGGATTTATCTCAGCGGCACAGCACCTGCCTGGCAAGCGCAAGGTCATGAGTTTGATTCCTGGTACCGGAAGAAAAACAAAAACAGAAAAACAACAAAAAAAAAGAAAGCATGCACCAGCCCACCAGGACCCAGTCTAGCCATACACAGTGCAACCCTCTTCGTTGCTACCCTACCTACATACTCGGGGCTCCAGCTATGCCAAGCAAGAGCTAATACAGCTGGAAGTCATAGAAATTAACACACAGAGCTGCTTCTGTCCTCCGCCTTTGCGGTCCCCCGCGAAACCCCACCATTCCATACTGGGTCCTGGCTCACTAGCACCCTTCCTTCCACCTCCACAAGTACCTAAGTCCTGTTACCCATGGAGGCGAGGGGCTGCTCGCAGTACAGCAGCCGGTCTTCACAGAGGAGATAGGAAGGAAAGAAGTCCGCTCAACGATGCTAATTTAGCTGGTCAGTACCATGGCCAGACTCTTGTCCTCGCGACCATTTCCAGGAAATCAGGACTAGGAAAGGGTTTATGAGGATGCAAGAGCGAGTGTGGGGGCATCAGACAGGAGGGGACATGCTGAGTCACAGCTGGCGGCTTGGGGCCATGTTTGTCATTCAGTGAATGTTTTTCTTTCTCTACAGTCTGGACATTAATGCAATTACAAATGACTTTTGTCTCCTGGGTACATCCTGGTAATCCTTTTAGGTAAACACATTATGTCCTGCAAGTTAAACATTACTCTTCTTTTAATTAGAGAACAGACTGAGCAAGTCCGTGGTCCACCACATCGGATGCTATTGGAGATGACCACGGAGTTCCAGTTGTGAAAAACTAAGGCAAGATTATTAATATCTCAGCCATTTAAAGTGGGCTTTCCTTTCCAAGTTATGACACTGGACAAGTAAAAAATAAGGAATGACTGTACAGAGGGCAATTTTGCAAAGTAAAGCTAATCTTCAATAGGGGAGTGTGACCCCTGGTACATTTTCCCTTCTGAGGGCCCCCAGAAGCATTTCTGCGTGGGCTGTCTTGCATTACTTGGTCACGCATATTTTGTGAAATGATGTATTCAAAAGTAATTACAGAAGACAAGATGGGCGTGGTGGTGCACACCTGTGATCCCAGCACTCAGGAGGCTGAGGCAGTAGGATCACAAGTTCAAGGCTGGCTTGGGCTACAGGGTGCATTCGAGGCTAGCCTGCACTACACAGTGAGACCCTGTCTCAAAACAACAACAATAAAAGGTAATTATAGAAGGCAGACTGGGAAGAGCTTGGAACAAAGTTACTGTGGAGCCAAGTCCAAAATACTTTTCCACTTACAAGCTCAATGACCTGGGGCAAGTTATCTAACGTCTCCGAGACACGCTTTCTCTGTGTTCATAGGATTGCCAAGTTCCCAGCCTTGAAGTGCTGTTTCCTACTTCAAGGGATACGTGCTGGGAGTAGCTGCCACTCGGATAAATGTAATTCTTCACAGTATATTGTTTTCTACTCAGGTAATTTTAATGCCACCCAATCTAATATAGCATTCAAACTATGACAGAGATCATCGTCGTCGTCGTCGTCGTCGTCGTCATCGTCGTCGTCGTCGTCGTTGTTGTTATTGCTCCTTTGCTTGTTTTTTGAGACAAGGTCTTGCTGTGCAGTGCAGGCTGGCCTTGAACTCATTTTGTAGCCCAGGCTGGCCCCGAATTTACTGTGATCCGCCTGCCTCGGCCTCTCAGGTACTTGGATCACAGGTATGTACCACCATATCTGCTTAGGATATAGATTTTTAAGACTAAAGTTTCCACCATATATTTTCTCAGAGTCTATAAATTTTCATTAAATGTGTTCATTACTGTTTTTCCCTGGGTACCCTATGCCCTGGGTACACTATGACCTGGGTATCCTATTACCTGGGTACCCTATGGCCTGGTGCTCTATGCCCTGGGTACCCTATGCCCTGGGTACTCTATGCCTTGGGTACCCTATGCCCTGGGTACCCTATGCCCTGGGTGCCCTATGCCCTGGGTACCCTATGCCCTGGGTACCCTATGCCCTGGGTACCCTATGCCCTGGGTACCCTATGACCCAGATGCCCTATCCCCTGGGTACCCTATGACCTGGGTACCCTAT